>NC_058082.1:13979343-14274144 GCF_014858855.1 Bufo gargarizans | reverse complement strand
TCCAATCAGAGCACACCTCTCTTAGCCAGGGAGGAGCTCATTTTCCCTGGCTAAGAGCGGTGCGCTCTGATTGGATGCGCTCACAGCCAGGGAGAAGAGAACCACCCCCAGCCAGACTGTGAGTCTCCGCCTAGTATAACAGAGTTGGCTCATTATAATGTAAGGCGCCAAATAAACTGGGCCAACAGCGGACGAACGGGTGGGGGGGCTTTGGAAAAAAAAAGTGCCATGGCATCAGTGGGGGGCGCCCTATAAGGTAAGACCCTAATTAGACTAGGACTAAACTGATGAAAGGTACTATTTAAAGGCAGACACAGTCACCTTCCAAATCAGCAAGGAAGAAAAGCCCTTCACACGCAGAGGAGTCCTGTCCACCATAAACAGCTTACATGATCCTCTGGGATTCGGAGCGCCTGTTACCATCCAAGGTAAAATGATGTTAAGTGTAGTCATGATCGAGCACCAAAGTATTTGGCTGTTCAGCCCGAACACATTGCTATATTGGTGTGCTCGGCCGAGCACCCGAGTATAATGGAAGTCAATGGGAGACAACCAGGCACCCCCTGCTCTGAAGAGGGGAGGGTGCCTGGTTCATTAGAAAAGGTCAGAAAGTGACAGAAAAACCAACGAAATGGATTGGGAACACCATGGGGAGGAGGTCTGGATGCATCTCGGACTGCCAGGTCGCTGCTGGGAACCATGGTGTTCCTTGTTGTACGCCACTTTTACAGAGTGACAAAAATATGCATAAAACTCCCCCAATAAATCTATTTTACAGGAAAAATTGTTAGGAAACATTCTTTCCTGTATATTTACTTGCATATAAAGTGCAAGTGCTACAATAAAATTACAAGGAAGAGGCTCCGATACAACCTGTATATCACATAAAGGAGGGCCTCATTCACATTGTGGTACAATAGTTCAGGTAGTGGGACTCCTACACTCATAAAGCCTATGCACTAAGTGAAAGGGCTGCCAAAAATTACAAGGAACCGGCGCTCCAATACACTCTTTGTTACACATAAAGGAGGGCATCATACACAGCCTTGAAAAATGATGATTGATGACCTGCCATTGACCATCCAAGGGAGGTCAATGGCTGAAATCTGATTGGGTGGAGAGGGTGGGTCAAGTTATTAAAACAGAAGCGTCCAAGGAAGGCAGCAGGCGCGCGGCAATTACCCACTCCCGACTCTGGGAGGTAGTGACGATAAATAACAATACAGGACACTTAAGATGCCCTGTTATTGGAATGAGTAATAAATAATTACAGGGAATGTCACTGGGTATTTTGGATGAGAAAACGTTATACAGGAGAGGCCCTGCTGCCGCTTTGTTGACTCTAGATAACTTCTGCCTGATCGCACGTTCCCGTCGCGTCCACGATCCATTTGGATATCTTCTGTATCAACTTTCAATGTTCTTTTATGCGCCTAACATGGTGACCACCGGTAATGGGGAATCATTGTTCGATTTCGGAAAGGGAGCCTGATAAACGGCTATGGCTACTACTTCAAAGCAAGGCAGAATGAGTTGCGGGCCTGCAGGTGAGCTGACCCTGTAAAAGATTTTAGGTGTGGGCCTGCAGGTGAGCTGACCCTGTAAAAGATTTTAGGTTTGGGCCTGCTGGTGAGCTGACCCTGTTAAACATTATTTGTGGTCGGATCGGCTATCAGAAAGGTGAACCTAACCTATCTAACCCATCTACAACAAGAAGTAGAATTGTGCCATAACTGCTGCGGTAGGGCAGCCTAAAGGGGCCAAAAGCGTAGACCTTAGCTTAGAGTAAAACATATACCTACCATTACGACACCCGCTTTGAACGCAGAAGACACTACACGATGAAGGTGCGGAATATACCGTACATATCAGAGACTTCTATATACTTTACCTCTTTGTCACGTGCGACGGCACATTGTTCTTGGAGGTAGCTAAAGTTGATGCTTTTGAAAGAGTGGTCGGTAATCAGAAACGATTTCCTCCTATGTTGACGAACATATGAACATATTACGAGAAGGTCTGAATCCCGAGAGCTGCAGACTGAAACAACAATGGTGAATGTGATGGAAGGGCTTAAATGAAGTCCAACCAATCGCTAAGGGCCCTGCTCAGACACCAACTGTTACTGGTGGCAAATACTTCACCTATACTTATTCCCCAGGCCACCGCTTTAATTATTCTTATTATTTTTATAAAGGACCCAAAAAGTTAGAAGATGGCGTATGCCGTTTAACTCTAGTAATGGATCAAATGAAATGTGTAGACTCACCAGGCCTGGGGAACCACAAGCACCAATACATGGCTGGTTGAAATTAACGAGCTAATGTTGCCTGCAATGAGGGCAAAAAACATACCCACTATACTAGCGGTTGTGACGGGAAATAAGCTTAAGGTCGTGATAAACTATGTATGCTGCGCCTGTGATAGTGATAGGACTTGTCGTGTCCGTAGACGTGACAGACTACATATATTGTGCCTTATTATTGTACCTCCCACTGGAAGATGGACCGGTACCCGGAACAAGGTGCGACACCAACACCCTCAGCCCGAGTTTGAAGATGAAGTAAGCATGCCTATAATGAAGACATAATGTACACACAATGCCTACCGCTATGACAGGACGAGCTTAAGGTCATGATAGGCTACGTATGACAGGTCTTCGTAATCGCCTGTAGTCGTGACAGGACTTCGTAATCGCCTGTAGTCGTGACAGGACTTCGTAATCGCCTGTAGTCGTGACAGGACTTCGTAATCGCCTGTAGTCGTGACAGGACTTCGTAATCGCCTGTAGTCGTGACAGGACTTCGTAATCGCCTGTAGTCGTGACAGGACTTCGTAAACCGCCTTTAGTCGTGACAGGACTTCGTAATCGCCTGTAGTCGTGACAGGACTTCGTAATCGCCTGTAGTCGTGACAGGACTTCGTAATCGCCTGTAGTCGTGACAGGACTTCGTAAAACGCCTGTAGTCGTGACAGGACTTCGTAATCGCCTGTAGTCGTGACAGGACTTCGTAATCGCCTGTAGTCGTGACAGGACTTCGTAAACCGCCTGTAGTCGTGACAGGACTTCGTAAACCGCCTTTAGTCGTGACAGGACTTCGTAATCGCCTGTAGTCGTGACAGGACTTCGTAATCGCCTGTAGTCGTGACAGGACTTCGTAAACCGCCTGTAGTCGTGACAGGACTTCGTAAACCGCCTGTAGTCGTGACAGGACTTCGTATTCGCCTGTAGTCGTGACAGGACTTCGTAATCGCCTGTAGTTGTGACAGGACTTCGTAATCGCCTGTAGTCGTGACTAGAGTTGAGCGAACACCTGGATGTTCGGGTTCGAGAAGTTCGGCCGAACATCCCGGAAATGTTCGGGTTCGGGATCCGAACCCGATCCGAACTTCGTCCCGAACCCGAACCCCATTGAAGTCAATGGGGACCCGAACTTTTCGGCACTAAAACGGCTGTAAAACAGCCCAGGAAAGGGCTAGAGGGCTGCAAAAGGCAGCAACATGTAGGTAAATCCCCTGCAAACAAATGTGGATAGGGAAATTAATTAAAATAAAAATTAAATAAATAAAAATTAACCAAAATCAATTGGAGAGAGGTTCCATAGCAGAGAATCTGGCTTCCCGTCACCCACCACTGGAACAGTCCATTCTCAGATATTTAGGCCCCGGCACCCAGGCAGAGGAGAGAGGTCCCGTAACAGACAATCTGGCTTCATGTCAGCAGAGAATCAGTCTTCATGTCATAGCAGAGAATCAGGCTTCACGTCACCCACCACTGTAAGAGTCCATTTTCATAAATTTAGGCCCAGCACCCAGGCAGAGGAGAGAGGTCCCGTAACAGACAATCTGGCTTCATGTCAGCAGAGAATCAGTCTTCATATCATAGCAGAGAATCAGGCTTCACGTCACCCACCACTGTAACAGTCCATTTTCATAAATTTAGGCCCAGCACCCAGGCAGAGGAGAGAGGTCCCGTAACAGACAATCTGGCTTCATGTCAGGAGAGAATCAGTCTTCATGTCATAGCAGAGAATCAGGCTTCACGTCACCCACCACTGCAACAGTCCATTTTCATAAATTTAGGCCCAGCACCCAGGCAGAGGAGAGAGGTCCCGTAACAGACAATCTGGCTTCATGTCAGCAGAGAATTAGTCTGCATGTCATAGCAGAGAATCAGGCTTCACGTCAGCCACCAATGCAACAGTCCATTGTCAGATATTTAGGCCCAGCACCCAGGCAGAGGAGAGAGGTCCCGTAACAGAGGATCTGGCTTCATGTCACCAGAGAATCAGTCTGCATGTCATAGCAGAGAATCAGGCTTCACGTCACCCACCACTGCAACAGTCCATTTTCATAAATTTAGGCCCAGCACCCAGGCAGAGGAGAGAGGTCCCGTAACAGAGGATCTGGCTTCATGTCACCAGAGAATCAGTCTGCATGTCATAGCAGAGAATCAGGCTTCACGTCAGCCACCACTGCAACAATCCATTGGCATATATTTAGGCCTAGCACACAGGCAGAGGAGAGAGGTCCCGTAACAGACAATCTGGCTTCATGTCAGCAGAGAATCAGTCTTCATATCATAGCAGAGAATCAGGCTTCACGTCAGCCACCAATGCAACAGTCCATTGTCAGATATTTAGGCCCAGCACCCAGGCAGAGGAGAGAGGTCCCGTAACAGAGGATCTGGCTTCATGTCAGCAGAGAATCAGTCTTCATGTCATAGCAGAGAATCAGGCTTCACGTCACCCACCACTGTAAGAGTCCATTTTCATAAATTTAGGCCCAGCACCCAGGCAGAGGAGAGAGGTCCCGTAACAGACAATCTGGCTTCATGTCAGCAGAGAATTAGTCTGCATGTCATAGCAGAGAATCAGGCTTCACGTCAGCCACCACTGCAACAGTCCATTGTCATAAATTCAGGCCCAGCACCCAGGCAGAGGAGAGAGGTCCCGTAACAGACAATCTGGCTTCATGTCAGCAGAGAATCAGTCTGCATGTCATAGCAGAGAATGAGGCTTCACGTCACCCACCACTGCAACAGTCCATTTTCATAAATTTAGGCCCAGCACCCAGGCAGAGGAGAGAGGTCCCGTAACAGAGGATCTGGCTTCATGTCAGCAGAGAATCAGTCTGCATGTCATAGCAGAGAATCAGGCTTCACGTCAGCCACCACTGCAACAGTCCATTGTCATAAATTTAGGCCCAGCACCCAGGCAGAGGAGAGAGGTCCCGTAACAGACAATCTGGCTTCATGTCAGCAGAGAAATAGTCTGCATGTCATAGCAGAGAATCAGGCTTCACGTCAGCCACCACTGCAACAATCCATTGGCATATATTTAGGCCTAGCACACAGGCAGAGCAGAGAGGTCCCGTAACAGACAATCTGGCTTCATGTCAGCAGAGAATCAGTCTTCATATCATAGCAGAGAATCAGGCTTCACGTCAGCCACCAATGCAACAGTCCATTGTCAGATATTTAGGCCCAGCACCCAGGCAGAGGAGAGAGGTCCCGTAACAGACAATCTGGCTTCATGTCAGCAGAGAATCAGTCTGCATGTCATAGCAGAGAATGAGGCTTCACGTCACCCACCACTGCAACAGTCCATTTTCATAAATTTAGGCCCAGCACCCAGGCAGAGGAGAGAGGTCCCGTAACAGACAATCTGGCTTCATGTCACCAGAGAATCAGTCTGCATGTCATAGCAGAGAATGAGGCTTCACGTCAGCCACCACTGCAACAATCCATTGGCATATATTTAGGCCTAGCACACAGGCAGAGGAGAGGTTCATTCAACTTTGGGTAGCCTTGCAATATAATGGTAAAATGAAAATAAAAATAGGATTGAATGAGGAAGTGCCCTGGAGTCCAATAATATATGGTTATGGGGAGGTAGTTAATGTCTAATCTGGACAAGGGACGGACAGGTCCTGTGGGATCCATGCCTGGTTCATTTTTATGAACGTCAGCTTGTCCACATTGGCTGTAGACAGGCGGCTGCGTTTGTCTGTAATGACGCCCCCTGCCGTGCTGAATACACGTTCAGACAAAACGCTGGCCGGCGGGCAGGCCAGCACCTCCAAGGCATAAAAGGCTAGCTCTGGCCACGTGGACAATTTAGAGACCCAGAAGTTGAATGGGGCCGAACCATCAGTCAGTACGTGGAGGGGTGTGCACACGTACTGTTCCACCATGTTAGTGAAATGTTGCCTCCTGCTAACACGTTGCGTATCAGGTTTTGGTGCAGTTAGCTGTGGCGTGTTGACAAAAGTTTTCCACATCTCTGCCATGCTAACCCTGCCCTCAGAGGAGCTGGCCGTGACACAGCTGCCTTGGCGACCTCTTGCTCCTCCTCTGCCTTGGCCTTGGGCTTCCACTTGTTCCCCTGTGACATTTGGGAATGCTCTCAGTAGCGCGTCTACCAACGTGCGCTTGTACTCGCGCATCTTCCTATCACGCTCCAGTGCAGGAAGTAAGGTGGGCACATTGTCTTTGTAGCGTGGATCCAGCAGGGTGGCAACCCAGTAGTCCGCACAGGTTAAAATGTGGGCAACTCTGCTGTCGTTGCGCAGGCACTGCAGCATGTAGTCGCTCATGTGTGCCAGGCTGCCCAGGGGTAAGGACAAGCTGTCCTCTGTGGGAGGCGTATCGTCATCGTCCTGCCTTTCCCCCCAGCCACGCACCAGTGATGGACCCGAGCTGCGTTGGGTGCCACCCCGCTGTGACCATGCTTCATCCTCATCCTCCTCCACCTCCTCCTCATCCTTGTCCTCCTCGTCCTCCAGTAGTGGGCCCTGGCTGGCCACATTTGTACCTGGCCTCTGCTGTTGCCAAAAACCTCCCTCTGAGTCACTTCGAAGAGACTGGCCTGAAAGTGCTAAAAATGACCCCTCTTCCTCCTCCTCCTCCTCCTCCTCCTGGGCCACCTCCTCTTCCATCATCGCCCTAAGTGTTTTCTCAAGGAGACATAGAAGTGGTATTGTAACGCTGATAACGGTGTCATCGCCACTGGCCATGTTGGTGGAGTACTCGAAACAGCGCAACAGGGCACACAGGTCTCGCATGGAGGCCCAGTCATTGGTGGTGAAGTGGTGCTGTTCTGTAGTGCGACTGACCCGTGCGTGCTGCAGCTGAAACTCCACTATGGCCTGCTGCTGCTCGCACAGTCTGTCCAGCATGTGCAAGGTGGAGTTCCACCTGGTGGGCACGTCGCATATGAGGCGGTGAGCGGGAAGGCCGAAGTTACGCTGTAGCGCAGACAGGCGAGCAGCGGCAGGATGTGAACGCCGGAAGCGCGAACAGACGGCCCGCACTTTATGCAGCAGCTCTGACATGTCGGGGTAGTTGTGAATGAACTTCTGCACCACCAAATTCAGCACATGCGCCAAGCAAGGGATGTGCGTCAAATTGGCTAGTCCCAGAGCTGCAACGAGATTTCGCCCATTATCACACACCACCAGGCCGGGCTTGAGGCTCACCGGCAGCAACCACTCGTCGGTCTGTTGTTCAATACCCCGCCACAACTCCTGTGCGGTGTGGGGCCTGTCCCCCAAACATATGAGTTTCAGAATGGCCTGCTGACGTTTACCCCGGGCTGTGCTGAAGTTGGTGGTGAAGGTGTGTGGCTGACTGGATGAGCAGGTGGAAGAAGAGGAGGAGGAAGCCGAGAAGGAGGAGGTGGCAACAGGAGGCAAAGAATGTTGCCCTGCGATCCTTGGCGGCGGAAGGACGTGCGCCAAACAGCTCTCCGCCTGGGGCCCAGCTGCCACTACATTTACCCAGTGTGCAGTTAGGGAGATATAGCGTCCCTGGCCGTGCTTACTGGTCCACGTATCTGTGGTTAGGTGGACCTTGCCACAGATGGCGTTGCGCAGTGCACACTTGATTTTATCGGATACTTGGTTGTGCAGGGAAGGCACGGCTCTCTTGGAGAAGTAGTGCCGGCTGGGAACAACATACTGTGGGACAGCAAGCGACATGAGCTGTTTGAAGCTGTCTGTGTCCACCAGCCTAAATGACAGCATTTCATAGGCCAGTAGTTTAGAAATGCTGGCATTCAGGGCCAGGGATCGAGGGTGGCTAGGTGGGAATTTACGCTTTCTATCAAATGTTTGTGAGATGGAGAGCTGAACGCTGGCGTGTGACATGGTTGAGACGCTTGGTGACGGAGGTGGTGGTGGTGGTGTTGGTGGTACATCCCCTGTTTGCTGGGCGGCAGGTGCCAACGTTCCTCCAGAGGCGGAGGAAGAGGCCGAGGCGGCAGCAGCAGAATAGGCCGAGGCGGCAGCAGCAGAAGAGGTAGCAGGGGGAGCCTGAGTGACTTCCTTGGTTTTAAGGTGTTTACTCCACTGCAGTTCATGCTTTGCATGCAGGTGCCTGGTCATGCAGGTTGTGCTCAGGTTCAGAACGTTAATGCCTCGCTTCAGGCTCTGATGGCACAGCGTGCAAACCACTCGGGTCTTGTCGTCAGCACATTGTTTGAAGAAGTGCCATGCCAGGGAACTCCTTGAAGCTGCCTTTGGGGTGCTCGGTCCCAGATGGCGGCGGTCAGTAGCAGGCGGAGTCTCTTGGCGGCGGGTGTTCTGCTTTTGCCCACTGCTCCCTCTTTTGCTACGCTGTTGGCTCGGTCTCACCACTGCCTCTTCCTCCGAACTGTGAAAGTCAGTGGCACGACCTTCATTCCATGTGGGGTCTAGGACCTCATCGTCCCCTGCATCGTCTTCCACCCAGTCTTGATCCCTGACCTCCTGTTCAGTCTGCACACTGCAGAAAGACGCAGCAGTTGGCACCTGTGTTTCGTCATCATCAGAGACATGCTGAGGTGGTATTCCCATGTCCTCATCATCAGGAAACATAAGTGGTTGTGCGTCAGTGCATTCTATGTCTTTCACCGCTGGGGAAGGGCTAGGTGGATGCCCTTGGGAAACCCTGCCAGCGGAGTCTTCAAACAGCATAAGAGACTGCTGCATAACTTGAGGCTGAGACAGTTTCCCTGGTATGCATGGGGGTGATGTGACAGACTGATGGGGTTGGTTTTCAGGCGCCATCTGTGCGCTTTCTGCAGAAGACTGGGTGGGAGATAATGTGAACGTGCTGGATCCACTGTCGGCCACCCAATTGACTAATGCCTGTACCTGCTCAGGCCTTACCATCCTTAGAACGGCATTGGGCCCCACCATATATCGCTGTAAATTCTGGCGGCTACTGGGACCTGAGGTAGTTGGTACACTAGGACGTGTGGATGTGGCAGAACGGCCACGTCCTCTCCCAGCACCAGAGGGTCCACTAACACCACCACGACCATGTCCACGTCCGCGTCCCTTACTAGATGTTTTTCTCATTGTTATGGTTCACCACAACAACAAATATATTATTTGGCCCAATGTATTGTATTCAAATTCAGCGGGATATAAATTTGAGGCCTAGTATTTAGGCGCTGGGTGACCGGTATGGATTTAGTGACAGAATTAGACTTGGAAATGCACAGAAGCGGGTGTGTGTGAAGTTATTCTGAATGACCCTATGTGCACCTTGAATATTATATACCCTTTTTGGGATAGATTTCAAATAGCTCTGATATAGCAGAAACCACTAAATTATGAAATTGCTAAATTGGGAATTGTACTTCAACCCAGAACAAAAAATGTGCTTTGACGGACACTAAATATCTTTCCAAGCAACAACAGGACAGCGGTAACGAGAGATTTAGCAGGATATAAATTTGAGGCCTAGTATTTAGGCGCTGGGTGACCGGTATGGATTTAGTGACAGAATTAGACTTGGAAATGCACAGAAGCGGGTGTGTGTGAAGTTATTCTGAATGACCCAATGTGCACCTTGAATATTATATACCCTTTTGGGATAGATTTCAAATAGCTCTGATATAGCAGAAACCACTAAATTATGAAATTGCTAAATTGGGAATTGTACTTCAACCCAGAACAAAAAATGTGCTTTGACGGACACTAAATAACTTTCCCAGCTACAACAGGACAGCGGTAACGAGAGATTTAGCGGGATATAAATTTGAGGCCTAGTATTTAGGCGCTGGGTGACAGGTATGGGTTTAGTGACAGAATTAGACTTGGAAATACACAGTAGCGGGTGTGTGTGAAGTTATTCTGAATGACCCTATGTGCACCTTCAATATGATCTACCCTTTTAGGGATAGATTTCAAATAGCTCTGATATAGCAGAAACCACTAAATTATGAAATTGCTAAATTGGGAATTGTATTTCAACCCAGAAGAAAAAATGTGCTTTGACGGACACTAAATAACTTTCCCAGCTACAACAGGACAGCGGTAACGAGAGATTTAGCAGGATATAAATTTGAGGCCTAGTATTTAGGCGCTGGGTGACAGGTATGGGTTTAGTGACAGAATTAGACTTGAAAATACACAGTAGCGGGTGTGTGTGAAGTTATTCTGAATGACCCAATGTGCACCTTGAATATTATATACCCTTTTAGGGATAGATTTCAAATAGCTCTGATATAGCAGAAACCACTAAATTATGAAATTGCTAAATTGGGAATTGTACTTCAACCCAGAACAAAAAATGTGCTTTGACGGACACTAAATATCTTTCCAAGCAACAACAGTACAGCGGTAACGAGAGATTTAGCAGGATATAAATTTGAGGCCTAGTATTTAGGCGCTGGGTGACAGGTATGGGTTTAGTGACAGAATTAGACTTGGAAATACACAGTAGCGGGTGTGTGTGAAGTTATTCTGAATGACCCAATGTGCACCTTGAATATTATATACCCTTTTAGGGATAGATTTCAAATAGCTCTGATATAGCAGAAACCACTAAATTATGAAATTGCTAAATTGGGAATTGTACTTCAACCCAGAACAAAAAATGTGCTTTGACGGACACTAAATAACTTTCCCAGCTACAACAGGACAGCGGTAACGAGAGATTTAGCGGGATATAAATTTGAGGCCTAGTATTTAGGCGCTGGGTGACAGGTATGGGTTTAGTGACAGAATTAGACTTGGAAATACACAGTAGCGGGTGTGTGTGAAGTTATTCTGAATGACCCTATGTGCACCTTGAATATTATATACCCTTTTAGGGATAGATTTCAAATAGCTCTGATATAGCAGAAACCACTAAATTATGAAATTGCTAAATTGGGAATTGTACTTCAACCCAGAACAAAAAATGTGCTTTGACGGACACTAAATAACTTTCCCAGCTACAACAGGACAGCGGTAACGAGAGATTTAGCAGGATATAAATTTGAGGCCTAGTATTTAGGCGCTGGGTGACAGGTATGGGTTTAGTGACAGAATTAGACTTGAAAATACACAGTAGCGGGTGTGTGTGAAGTTATTCTGAATGACCCAATGTGCACCTTGAATATTATATACCCTTTTAGGGATAGATTTCAAATAGCTCTGATATAGCAGAAACCACTAAATTATGAAATTGCTAAATTGGGAATTGTACTTCAACCCAGAACAAAAAATGTGCTTTGACGGACACTAAATAACTTTCCCAGCTACAACAGGACAGCGGTAACGAGAGATTTAGCAGGATATAAATTTGAGGCCTAGTATTTAGGCGCTGGGTGACAGGTATGGGTTTAGTGACAGAATTAGACTTGAAAATACACAGTAGCGGGTGTGTGTGAAGTTATTCTGAATGACCCAATGTGCACCTTGAATATTATATACCCTTTTAGGGATAGATTTCAAATAGCTCTGATATAGCAGAAACCAC
This sequence comes from Bufo gargarizans, assembly GCF_014858855.1. Classification (NCBI taxonomy): domain Eukaryota; kingdom Metazoa; phylum Chordata; class Amphibia; order Anura; family Bufonidae; genus Bufo; species Bufo gargarizans. The sequence goes on along the minus strand of NC_058082.1, from coordinate 14,262,410 downwards.
TAAATTATGAAATTGCTAAATTGGGAATTGTACTTCAACCCAGAACAAAAAATGTGCTTTGACGGACACTAAATAACTTTCCCAGCTACAACAGGACAGCGGTAACGAGAGATTTAGCGGGATATAAATTTGAGGCCTAGTATTTAGGCGCTGGGTGACCGGTATGGATTTAGTGACAGAATTAGACTGGGATATGGCCAAAAAATAACCACACTATTGCTGGTTAAATGCACTTGGTGACGGGCGCAGCTTGCCCCTGATGTAGTATATGGCCAAAAAATGAACAGACTATTGCTGGTTAAATGCACTTGGTGTCACAGCTTGACCAACCACACTACTGAGGGTTAAATGCACTTGGTGACGGGCGCAGCTTGCCCCTGATGTAGTATATGGCCAAAAAATAAACAGACTATTGCTGGTTAAATGCACTTGGTGTGACAGCTTCACCCTGATGTAGGCTTTAGCCAGAAAACAACCACACCATTGAGGGTTAAATGCACTTGGTGACAGGCGCAGCTTGCCCCTGATTTTGTATATGGCCAAAAAATGAACAGACTATTGCTGGTTAAATGCACTTGGTGTGACAGCTTCACCCTGATGTAGGCTTTAGCCAAAAAACAACCACACCATTGAGGGTTAAATGCACTTGGTGACAGGCGCAGCTTGCCCCTGATTTTGTATATGGCCAAAAAATGAACAGACTATTGCTGGTTAAATGCACTTGGTGTGACAGCTTCACCCTGATGTAGGCTTTAGCCAAAAAACAACCACACCATTGAGGGTTAAATGCACTTGGTGACAGGCGCAGCTTGCCCCTGATTTTGTATATGGCCAAAAAATGAACAGACTATTGCTGGTTAAATGCACTTGGTGTGACAGCTTCACCCTGATGTAGGCTTTAGCCAAAAAACAACCACACCATTGAGGGTTAAATGCACTTGGTGACAGGCGCAGCTTGCCCCTGATTTTGTATATGGCCAAAAAATGAACAGACTATTGCTGGTTAAATGCACTTGGTGTGACAGCTTCACCCTGATGTAGGCTTTAGCCAAAAAACAACCACACCATTGAGGGTTAAATGCACTTGGTCGCAGCTTGTGCTGGCGCACCACAAGACACAAAATGGCCGCCGATCACCCCAGAAAAATGTGACTGACAAACGGTCTGGGCAGCCTAAAAACAGTGAGCAATTGAGGATCAGCAGCTCAATGATCCACAGCTGCAGATCGATCAGTTAATCAAGTCCTTTGGAGGAGTTAATCTGCCTAATCTCGCCCTACTGTCGCAGCTGCAACCTCTCCCTACGCTAATCAGAGCAGAGTGACGGGCGGCGCTATGTGACTCCAGCTTAAATAGAGGCTGGGTCACATGGTGCTCTGGCCAATCACAGCCATGCCAATAGTAGGCATGGCTGTGATGGCCTCTTGGGGCAAGTAGTATGACGCTTGTTGATTGGCTGCTTTGCAGCCTTTCAAAAAGCGCCAAGAAAGCGTCACAAAAGCGCCAAGAAAGCGACGAACACCGAACCCGAACCCGGACTTTTACGAAAATGTCCGGGTTCGGGTCCGTGTCACGGACACCCCAAAATTCGGTACGAACCCGAACTATACAGTTCGAGTTCGCTCATCCCTAGTCGTGACAGGACTTCGTAATCGCCTGTAGTTGTGACAGGACTTCGTAATCGCCTGTAGTTGTGACAGGACTTCGTAATCGCCTGTAGTTGTGACAGGAATTCGTAATCCCCAGGCACGAGAGACACTAATGGCGGGGCCAGGCGCCAGCGAGGGAAGAAACGTAAACCTGAAAGAAAGCAGCTATGTTCATCAGGAGAACGGTATCAGAGCGGTGCACTGACTGCCCTAGAAAAATACTGAGTAACCATGATGTAGCAACGAAAGGAAAATGCAGCCTTAAGTGGAAGCCGAATATGGAACAACTGATGTAAGAACAGGTGGGTGAACGCAGCTCTGGATGTGAGTAGTGCCTAAAACATGGTATGGGCCCAGCTCTGAGCATGAAGAGCAAGGTATAACGCAGCTGTGAATGCAATCTGAAGTGACAGGGTATTACTGTGATGCAACAGCAATGCATGAACGCAGCTCTAGTAGTAAATAGAGTATAAAATTGTAAATGCAGACACATGGACGTAGCTTTGAAGGTAACAAACCTAACCATGATCATTCGACCATTAGCGCCCTAACCCTAGCGCCCCCCCTCGCCCCAGAGCGCTACAAGTCACCAATGGTGTAACCAAGTCCGATCCTACCGTGAATACCAGTACTCGCCTGGCACCTTCTGCCATTACCCAGGTGCGAACGAACCTCCACATAATGCTGCAGGCTTTTTTTTTTATATTTTTTTTTTTAGATGGTCACCACAGCACCACCTAAGAAAACATAAACGTGTATGAACATAAACCCTGATGCAACGCCAATTAATCAGCATATAGTGCACCTATAACCTAGCCCAGAACCGCTGACACCTGCGTGCCCATAACATACCGTTTATAGATTAAACACACTTACCTACAAGAGCATCAGAACTCGAATGCGGGCGCCTAGACCGATCTGCTTGAGTCCCCATATACAGACCACTGATATACATTCCCCAACACCTTGCATGTCTGGCGTTAACTGCGGATGTGCCCCACATGTAAAACAGGTAACAGAAAACACACACTTTTTTTTTTTTTAGCAGATATAAGAAACATGCGACCATCTCTACACCAGGCGCATGCTACACCAATAACTATATGCAATAGCCCCAACGAGCCCCTAAACAGCCGGACAGTCACTAGACCGTTAGCACCCAACTCTGCTTTGAACCAGAGTACTGCGAATCGCATGCCGCACTGTGGGCACCGTGCCATCAAGTGCAATACTACAGCATTTTATTTTTTTATTTTTTATTTTTTACCATAGTTCGGCCCACTTATTAGGGTGCTTGGATGCCATGTGGCGGATCATGCTGATAAGGTTGCTAGTGTTCACGCCCCGGCTCATTTTGGTATGGCACAGGTTGCAAACTACCACTCTTTTGTCGTCTGCACTTTCCTAAAAAAAAAAAAAAAATTGCCATACTACGGAACACCTACCCCTTGGCAAGGTAGATTTACACATAGGGGTTCTCGGTCTAACGGTTGCCGGCCTGTTTGGTGTGGGCCGACTTCTCTCTTTTGCAACCCCACTGCCTCTTCCAGCCTGTTGCGGTGCTGCGGATGCCTCCACCTCTGCACTGCTGTCCTCGCTCGGCTTTTCACCTTCCCATGTTGGGTCAGTGACCTCATCGTCCACCACCTCCTCTTCCTCACTCTACTCATCCTCCTGACTTGACCTAACCACAACCTCAGTGATTGTCAACTATGTCTCATCATCATCCCCCTCGCGAACGAATGATTACCATTCACCACCGTCATCTTCATCAGACTGTGAAGGCTCAAGAGGTTGGGAATCAGGGCACAATATCTCAGGTGCCTCTTAAAGCGTGCTGGGCGCGAGGGCCAAATGTAATAGTGGAGCTGGAAAGAGCTCCTCGGAATATCCGAGTGTGGGATCACTCGTTTGGCAAGCTTCTCCATGGTGGGAGGAAGGATAATCAGAGAGAGGATTCAGTTGACCAGACTCTTGGCTACAGAGACTGGACTTGGTGGAAGAGAGGGTGGTGCTTAACCGAATGGAAGCATTATCTTCAGCAATCCAACTGACCAACTGTTCGCACTGGTCCGACTTAGTGTTGTCCTGCGCCGCCCAGCTAAGTTGGACATGAAGCTGGGTACGGTGGATGTTTTTTTTCTGGTGCTCTGGCAGCAGGCACACTTTCATTGCGCCCAGGGCCACAGCCTCTGCCTGAACCATCAGCGTCACGCCCACTTCCCCGACCCTTGGTTCTCGCCTTCTTCATATTAATGGTTTTGTCACTAGATGTGGCGCAGATTGTTTTACAGTCCGCTAAAGACACCGTTTTCGGATGCAGGACAGTATATGTCACAGAACACCGCAGATTATGGACACTAGATCAGGCCCAGATTACTGGACTCTGCGGTACAGACACTGTTTTCTGATGTAGTTTATATCTATATTTTTCCCTATATCTGGGCCTGACAACCACACTCGGTGTTGAAGCGCAGATCACACAATTTACGGATGACACAGTTGACAGCAAAAATTATTTTCACAGATATTCTTCCTATCCCTGCCCCTGACACACAGAAGGTATCGCTGCACAGATGTCACAAGTCACTGCAGACACCATCTATATAGCAAAAGAATCGCTATTTCAAAAAGTATAAAAAAATAATAAAATTTGAGTACAATTTTGCACAATTAATTTGCTGCCACCACCACCACAGACACGTCATGTATGGTTCCGATCACTGCCGCCCGGCGGGCGGTGATCGTAACCCGGTGCCTGCTCAAATCATTGAGCAGGCTCCTAGGCTAAATGCGCCGGGGGGTCCTGTGACCCCCCCATGTCGGCGATCGCAGCAAACCGCAGGTCAATTCAGACCTGCAGTTTGCTGTGCTTTCTGCAGTTTCTGATCAAAAACTTTAAAATGCCTAAAATATTTACTTTTCACCCCCCCCTGCACCCTTGAATGATTATTATGCGGTGGGTGGTGCAGGGGGGGTGTTCCGGGCGGTGCGCCTCCTCTTGAATATTCATTGGTGTTCAGTGGGTATATACTAAAGTGTCAGCACATTGCTGACACTCTGGTATAAACGGCTGACATCTGTGCTGCGATGTCAGCTGTTTAACCCTTTCCATACTGCGGTCCGTACGGACCGCGGTAATGAAAGGGTCAACTGTCAGGGAGCTCCCTCCCTCTCCCATCGGGGGGCTGCTGTGCCTTTGCAGCCCCCAGATAGGATGGGGTGACAGAGGGAGGGAGCTCCCCTCCTTCCTCTTCCCCGTCTGCTCAGTTGTGGCAGATGACGGAGAAGGTTCCCATGGCAACAGGACGCCTTCTCAGGCATCCTGCTGTCCATGGTGCTGAACAGATCTGTGCTAAAGGCATAGATCTGTTCAGACAAAGTGTAAGTAAAATACAGTGCAATACACTATATGGTGTACTGTACTGTATTATACAGACATTAGACCCACTGGATCTTCAAGAACCAAGTGGGTCTGGGTAAAAAAAAAAGTGAAAAAAATGTAAAATAAAAAATAAAAAATTATCACTGATTAAAAATGAAAAAATAAAATTAAATTCCCTACACGTTTGATATCACTGCGTCCGTAACGACCTGATCTATAAAACGGTCATGTTACTTTACCCGAATGGTGAACGCCATAAAAATAAAAAACTATGATGAAATTGAAATTTTGCCCACCTTACTTCCCAAAAAAGGTAATAAAAGTGATAAAAAAAAGTCGTATGTACGGCAAAATCGCCCAAAAAACTGAAAAAACTATGGCTCTCAGAATATGGAGACACTAAAACTTGATTTGTTTTTGCTTCAAAAATGAAATAATTGTGTAAAACTTACATAAATATATAAAAAAATTAAACATATTAGGTATTGCCGCGTCTGTAATAACCTGCTCTATAAAACTATCACATGACCTAACCCCTCAGGTGAATTCCGTTAAAAAAAAAAAAACGGTGTAAAAAAGCTATTTTTTGTCACCTTACATCACAAAAAGTGGAATAGCAAGCGATCAAAAAGTCATACGCACCCTAAAATAGTGCCAATCAAACCGTCATCTCATCCCGCAAAAATCATACCCTACCCAAGATATTTGCCCAAAAACTGAAAAAACTATGGCTCTCAGACTATGGAGACACTAAAACATGATTTTTTTTGTTTCAAAAATGAAATCATTGTGTAAAACTTACATAAATAAAAATATAGTACACATATTAGGTATCGCCGCGTCCCTGACAACCTGCTCTATAAAAATATTACACAATTTAACCTGTCAGATGAATGTTGAAAATAACAAAAAATAAAAACGGTGCCAAAACAGCTATTTCTTGTTAACTTGCCTCACAAAAAGTGTAACATAGAGCAACCAAAAATCATATGTACCCTAAACTAGTACCAACAATATATATATGTAAATAATACCGGCGCTGGCATCCAGAGAGGGTAGGGGAGGGTGAGGATTATTATATGTATATGCACAGGACGCTAATTGCAAGACTTCTACCTGTTATCTGACGAATAGTCGTTCGTGATGTGGTGTGATCCAGTTGTTCCAGGAAGCGCTGTATAGATCTGATGAGACGCTTCTTGCTCTAACTCTCACCTAGCGCGCTGCCCCGGCCGGTAGCTAGCGCACACGTGGAGGAGCCTGCAGGGATGCGTTCAGGAGAGTCTTCGTGTGACGTCACAACTTCGCTCTGGGTGCCTCCAAAGGACAAATTTCCATCCAACGCGTTTCAGAACCTACGGCTCCCTGACGAAGGAACCCGTAGGTTCTGAAACGCGTTCTAAGCCTTGTAACATCCCCAAAAAATAAAATATCATTCCCAAAATGATCCAAACATGAAGTAGACATATGGGGAATGTAAAGTTATAACTATTTTTGGAGGTATTACTATGTATTATAGAAGAAGAGAAATTGAAACTTTGAAATTTGCAATTTTTTACAAACTTTGGTAAATTTGGTATTTTTTTATAAATTAAAATGATTTTTTGTTTACTTCATTTTACCAGTGTCATGAAGTACAATATTTGACAAAAAAAAAAACGATCTCAGAATGGCCTGGATAAGTCAAAGCGTTTTAAAGTTATCACCACACTGGTCAGTTTTGCAAAAAATGCCCAAGTCCGTAAGGTGAAATATGGCCGTGTCCCTAAGGGGTTATAAGGACTTTTGGGTCTTTGAAACCTTTTAAAATTGAATAAATCGCGATCACAATCTCCCAACACTATCTGTGTCTTCCTCAGCACAGCTCTCCCTGACTCGGAATGAGCCGAACCCGCGTCATTCGGTGCTACATAGCACCCGATGACTTGTTCCGGCCAGCCAATCACTGTAATGCCAGCAACCAACATGGCTACTGGCATTACAGTGATGGCAGTACTTACCTGCACGTTTATTGGCTGCTTAGCAGCCGCAAAACGTGCTGGGAGGAGACTCGAGCATGGTTCTCAAGCACATGTGGTATTCGGCCGAGCATGCTCGCTCATCACTAGGTAAGAGACTTCACCACAGAGACGTCTGTGGACAGGTTGAAAGAAGTTTCTCGAAGCTTTGACCAGCCTTCACGTGGCACGTCCATATGCTTTCATGCCATCTACTGAAGTCAAGATGCAAAGACTGTATATTTTCTGTGATGCTTCAGTCAAAGCAATTGCTGCCGAAGCATACCTAAAGACCATTGATGTCAAAGAACCATGCCATATAGGGTTTGTCATGAGCCGAACCAAACTGGAGCCACTCCGCGAACACACAGTTCCCAGACTGGAGCTCTGCACTGCTGTGCTTGCAGTGGAGTTGGCTGAACTTATAACATCAGGAATAAATCTGGAAATCGAAGAAGTTGGGTTTTATACGGACAGCAAGGTAGTTATATATTTGCTACAAAACTAGACGCTTTTATGTCTATGTCAGCAATCAGGTGCTAAGGATCAGGAGATCTACTTGTTCTAAACAGTGGCACTACATGCCTACACAGCATAATCCTGCGGACCACGCGACTAGATCCATCGCACCAAGCCACCTCAAGGACACAACATGGTTTACGGGTCCTGCATTCCTGTACAGTTCAATGTCTTGCAGTATCGGATCCGACACGTTTGAATTGGTAGACCCAGATGCCGATTAAGAAATCCGACCTGAAGTATCTGTTCTAGGCACAGTGACTTCGGATCACCAACTCAAATCCCATCGTTTCGACAGGTTCTCCACCTTGATATCGCTCGTTTGTGCTATAACCTGTGTAGTTTGTATAGCTCAGTCTTATAAAAGTCGACATTACCTGTGAGCCAGAAGCCCTGCAAAGGTTGGCATCACTGCAAACACACCTTTACCGCTCCCAATATGGAAAGGTCCCAGAGTATAATAATTTGCACTATACAACATGAATGTTATGCTAATGAAGCAGACTACCTCAACAAAGGTAAAACAGTCTCTAAGGATAGCGCTTTGAAAAGGCTCGATACCATCATTGACCAAAATGGGTTGCTAATAGAGTTGAGCGAACACCTGGATGTTCGGGTTCGAGAAGTTCGGCCGAACTTCCCGGAAATGTTCGGGTTCGGGATCCGAACCCGATCCGAACTTCGTCCCGAACCCGAATCCCATTGAAGTTAATGGGGACCCGAACTTTTCGGCACTAAAAAGGCTGTAAAATAGCCCAGGAAAGGGCTAGAGGGCTGCAAAAGGCAGCAACATGTAGGTAAATCCCCTGCAAACAAATGTGGATAGGGAAATTAATTAAAATAAAAATTAAATAAATAAAAATTAACCAAAATCAATTGGAGAGAGGTCCCATAGCAGAGAATCTGGCTTCACGTCACCCACCACTGGAACGGTCCATTCTCAGATATTTAGACCCAGGCAGAGGAGAGAGGTCCCGTAACAGACAATCTGGCTTCATGTCAGCAGAGAATCAGGCTTCACGTCACCCACCACTGGAACAGTCCATTCTCAGATATTTAGGCCCCGGAACCCAGGCAGAGGAGAGAGGTCCCGTAACAGAGAATCTGGCTTCATGTCAGCAGAGAATTAGTCTGCATGTCATAGCAGAGAATGAAGCTTCACGTCAGCCACCACTGCAACAGTCCATTGGCATATATTTAGGCCCAGCACCCAGGCAGAGGAGAGAGGTCCCGTAACAGAGAATCTGGCTTCATGTCAGCAGAGAATCAGTCTTCATATCATAGCAGAGAATCAGGCTTCACGTCAGCCACCAATGCAACAGTCCATTGTCAGATATTTAGGCCCAGCACCCAGGCAGAGGAGGGAGGTCCCGTAACAGAGAATCTGGCTTCATGTCAGCAGAGAATCAGTCTTCATATCATAGCAGAGAATCAGGCTTCACGTCAGCCACCAATGCAACAGTCCATTGTCAGATATTTAGGCCCAGCACCCAGGCAGAGGAGAGAGGTCCCGTAACAGAGAATCTGGCTTCATGTCAGCAGAGAATTAGTCTGCATGTCATAGCAGAGAATCAGGCTTCACGTCAGCCACCACTGCAACAGTCCATTGGCATATATTTAGGCCCAGCACACAGGCAGAGGAGAGAGGTCCCGTAACAGAGGATCTGTCTTCATGTCACCAGAGAATCAGGCTTCACGTCAGCCACCACTGCAACAGTCCATTGGCATATATTTAGGCCCAGCACCCAGGCAGAGGAGAGAGGTCCCGTAACAGACAATCTGGCTTCATGTCAGCAGAGAATCAGTCTGCATGTCATAGCAGAGAATGAGGCTTCACGTCAGCCACCACTGCAACAGTCCATTGGCATATATTTAGGCCCAGCACCCAGGCAGAGGAGAGAGGTCCCGTAACAGACAATCTGGCTTCATGTCAGCAGAGAATTAGTCTGCATGTCATAGCAGAGAATCAGGCTTCACGTCAGCCACCACTGCAACAGTCCATTGGCATATATTTAGGCCCAGCACACAGGCAGAGGTGAGAGGTCCCGTAACAGAGGATCTGGCTTCATGTCAGCAGAGAATTAGTCTGCATGTCATAGCAGAGAATCAGGCTTCACGTCAGCCACCACTGCAACAGTCCATTGGCATATATTTAGGCCCAGCACCCAGGCAGAGGAGAGAGGTCCCGTAACAGAGGATCTGGCTTCATGTCAGCAGAGAATCAGTCTGCATGTCATAGCAGAGAATGAGGCTTCACGTCAGCCACCACTGCAACAGTCCATTGGCATATATTTAGGCCCAGCACACAGGCAGAGGAGAGAGGTCCCATAACAGAGGATCTGGCTTCATGTCAGCAGAGAATCAGTCTGCATGTCATAGCAGAGAATGAGGCTTCACGTCAGCCACCACTGCAACAGTCCATTGGCATATATTTAGGCCCAGCACCCAGGCAGAGGAGAGAGGTCCCGTAACAGACAATCTGGCTTCATGTCAGCAGAGAATTAGTCTGCATGTCATAGCAGAGAATCAGGCTTCACGTCAGCCACCACTGCAACAGTCCATTGGCATATATTTAGGCCCAGCACACAGGCAGAGGTGAGAGGTCCCGTAACAGAGGATCTGGCTTCATGTCAGCAGAGAATTAGTCTGCATGTCATAGCAGAGAATGAGGCTTCACGTCAGCCACCACTGCAACAGTCCATTGGCATATATTTAGGCCCAGCACCCAGGCAGAGGAGAGAGGTCCCGTAACAGACAATCTGGCTTCATGTCAGCAGAGAATCAGTCTTCATATCATAGCAGAGAATCAGGCTTCACGTCACCCACCACTGCAACAGTCCATTGTCATATATTTAGGCCCAGCACACAGGCAGAGGAGAGAGGTCCCATAACAGAGGATCTGGCTTCATGTCAGCAGAGAATCAGTCTGCATGTCATAGCAGAGAATGAGGCTTCACGTCACCCAACATTGGAACAGTCCATTGGCATATATTTAGGCCCCGGCACCCAGACAGAGGAGAGGTTCATTCAACTTTGGGTAGCCTCGCAATATAATAATAAAATGAAAATAAAAATAGGATTGAATGAGGAAGTGCCCTGGAGTCCAATAATATATGGTTATGGGGAGGTAGTTAATGTCTAATCTGCACAAGGGATGGACAGGTCCTGTAGGATCCATGCCTGGTTCATTTTTATGAACGTCATCTTGTCCACATTGGCTGTAGACAGGCGGCTGCGTTTGTCTGTAATGACGCCCCCTGCCGTGCTAAATACACGTTCAGACAAAACGCTGGCTGCCGGGCAGGCCAGCACCTCCAAGGCATAAAAGGCTAGCTCTGGCCACGTGGACAATTTAGAGACCCAGAAGTTGAATGGGGCCGAACCATCAGTCAGTACGTGGAGGGGTGTGCACACGTACTGTTCCACCATGTTAGTGAAATGTTGCCTCCTGCTAACACGTTGCGTATCAGGTGGTGGTGCAGTTAGCTGTGGCGTGTTGACAAAAGTTTTCCACATCTCTGCCATGCTAACCCTGCCCTCAGAGGAGCTGGCCGTGACACAGCTGCCTTGGCGACCTCTTGCTCCTCCTCTGCCTTGGCCTTGGGCTTCCACTTGTTCCCCTGTGACATTTGGGAATGCTCTCAGTAGCGCGTCTACCAACGTGCGCTTGTACTCGCGCATCTTCCTATCACGCTCCAGTGCAGGAAGTAAGGTGGGCACATTGTCTTTGTAGCGTGGATCCAGCAGGGTGGCAACCCAGTAGTCCGCACAGGTTAAAATGTGGGCAACTCTGCTGTCGTTGCGCAGGCACTGCAGCATGTAGTCGCTCATGTGTGCCAGGCTGCCCAGGGGTAAGGACAAGCTGTCCTCTGTGGGAGGCGTATCGTCATCGTCCTGCCTTTCCCCCCAGCCACGCACCCAGTGATGGGCCCGAGCTGCGTTGGGTGCCACCCCGCTGTGACCATGCTTCATCCTCATCCTCCTCCACCTCCTCCACCTCCTCCTCATCCTCGTCCTCCAGTAGTGGGCCCTGGCTGGCCACATTTGTACCTGGCCTCTGCTGTTGCCAAAAACCTCCCTCTGAGTCACTTCGAAGAGACTGGCCTGAAAGTGCTAAAAATGACCCCTCTTCCTCCTCCTCCTCCTCCTGGGCCACCTCCTCTTCCATCATCGCCCTAAGTGTTTTCTCAAGGAGACATAGAAGTGGTATTGTAACGCTGATAACGGCGTCATCGCCACTGGCCATGTTGGTGGAGTACTCGAAACAGCGCAACAGGGCACACAGGTCTCGCATGGAGGCCCAGTCATTGGTGGTGAAGTGGTGCTGTTCTGTAGTGCGACTGACCCGTGCGTGCTGCAGCTGAAACTCGCACAGTCTGTCCAGCATGTGCAAGGTGGAGTTCCACCTGGTGGGCACGTCGCATATGAGGCGGTGAGCGGGAAGGCCGAAGTTACGCTGTAGCGCAGACAGGCGAGCAGCAGCAGGATGTGAACGCCGGAAGCGCGAACAGACGGCCCGCACTTTATGCAGCAGCTCTGACATGTCGGGGTAGTTGTGAATGAACTTCTGCACCACCAAATTCAGCACATGCGCCAAGCAAGGGATGTGCGTCAAATTGGCTAGTCCCAGAGCTGCAACGAGATTTCGCCCATTATCGCACACCACCAGGCCGGGCTTGAGGCTCACCGGCAGCAACCACTCGTCGGTCTGTTGTTCTATACCCCGCCACAACTCCTGTGCGGTGTGGGGCCTGTCCCCCAAACATATGAGTTTCAGAATGGCCTGCTGACGTTTACCCCGGGCTGTGCTGAAGTTGGTGGTGAAGGTGTGTGGCTGACTGGATGAGCAGGTGGAAGAAGAGGAGGAGGAAGCCGAGAAGGAGGAGGTGGCAACAGGAGGCAAAGAATGTTGCCCTGCGATCCTTGGCGGCGGAAGGACGTGCGCCAAACAGCTCTCCGCCTGGGGCCCAGCTGCCACTACATTTACCCAGTGTGCAGTTAGGGAGATATAGCATCCCTGGCCGTGCTTACTGGTCCACGTATCTGTGGTTAGGTGGACCTTGCTACAGATGGCGTTGCGCAGTGCACACTTGATTTTATCGGATACTTGGTTGTGCAGGGAAGGCACGGCTCTCCTGGAGAAGTAGTGGCGGCTGGGAACAACATACTGTGGGACAGCAAGCGACATGAGCTGTTTGAAGCTGTCTGTGTCCACCAGCCTAAATGACAGCATTTCATAGGCCAGTAGTTTAGAAATGCTGGCATTCAGGGCCAGGGATCGAGGGTGGCTAGGTGGGAATTTACGCTTTCTCTCAAATGTTTGTGAGATGGAGAGCTGAACGCTGCCGTGTGACATGGTTGAGACGCTTGGTGACGGAGGTGGTGGTGGTGGTGTTGGTGGTACATCCCCTGTTTGCTGGGCGGCAGGTGCCAACGTTCCTCCAGAGGCGGAGGAAGAGGCCGAGGCGGCAGCAGCAGAAGAGGCCGAGGCGGCAGCAGCAGAAGAGGCCGAGGCGGCAGCAGCAGAAGAGGCCGAGGCGGCAGCAGCAGAAGAGGTAGCAGGGGGAGCCTGAGTGACTTCCTTGGTTTTAAGGTGTTTACTCCACTGCAGTTCATGCTTTGCATGCAGGTGCCTGGTCATGCAGGTTGTGCTCAGGTTCAGAACGTTAATGCCTCGCTTCAGGCTCTGATGGCACAGCGTGCAAACCACTCGGGTCTTGTCGTCAGCACATTGTTTGAAGAAGTGCCATGCCAGGGAACTCCTTGAAGCTGCCTTTGGGGTGCTCGGTCCCAGATGGCGGCGGTCAGTAGCAGGCGGAGTCTCTTGGCGGCGGGTGTTCTGCTTTTGCCCACTGCTCCCTCTTTTGCTACGCTGTTGGCTCGGTCTCACCACTGCCTCTTCATCCAAACTGTGAAAGTCAGTGGCACGACCTTCATTCCATGTGGGGTCTAGGACCTCATCGTCCCCTGCATCGTCTTCCACCCAGTCTTGATCCCTGACCTCCTGTTCAGTCTGCACACTGCAGAAAGACGCAGCAGTTGGCACCTGTGTTTCGTCATCATCAGAGACATGCTGAGGTGGTATTCCCATGTCCTCATCATCAGGAAACATAAGTGGTTGTGCGTCAGTGCAGTCTATGTCTTCCACCGCTGGGGAAGGGCTAGGTGGATGCCCTTGGGAAACCCTGCCAGCGGAGTCTTCAAACAGCATAAGAGACTGCTGCATAACTTGAGGCTGAGACAGTTTCCCTGGTATGCATGGGGGTGATGTGACAGACTGATGGGGTTGGTTTTCAGGCGCCATCTGTGCGCTTTCTGCAGAAGACTGGGTGGGAGATAATGTGAACGTGCTGGATCCACTGTCGGCCACCCAATTGACTAATGCCTGTACCTGCTCAGGCCTTACCATCCTTAGAACGGCATTGGGCCCCACCATATATCGCTGTAAATTCTGGCGGCTACTGGGACCTGAGGTAGTTGGTACACTAGGACGTGTGGCTGTGGCAGAACGGCCACGTCCTCTCCCAGCACCAGAGGGTCCACTAACACCACCACGACCATGTCCACGTCCGCGTCCCTTACTAGATGTTTTCCTCATTGTTATCGTTCACCACAACAACAAAAATATTATTTGGCCCAATGTATTGTATTCAAATTCAGCGGGATATAAATTTGAGGCCTAGTATTTAGGCGCTGGGTGACCGGTATGGATTTACTAACAGAATTGGACTTGGAAATGCACAGTAGCGTGTGTGTGAAGTTATTCTGAATGACCCTATGTGCACCTTGAATATTATATACCCTTTTAGGGATAGATTTCAAATAGCTCTGATATAGCAGAAACCACTAAATTAGGAAATTGCTAAATTGGGAATTGTATTTCAACCCAGAACAAAAAATGTGCTTTGACGGACACTAAATAACTTGCCCAGCCACAACAGGACAGCGGTAACGACAGATTTAGCGGGATATAAATTTGAGGCCTAGTATTTAGGCGCTGGGTGACCGGTATGGATTTAGTGACAGAATTAGACTGGGATATGGCCAAAAAATAACCACACTATTGCTGGTTAAATGCACTTGGTGACGGGCGCAGCTTGCCCCTGATGTAGTATATGGCCAAAAAATAAACAGACTATTGCTGGTTAAATGCACTTGGTGTGACAGCTTCACCCTGATGTAGGCTTTAGCCAAAAAACAACCACACCATTGAGGGTTAAATGCACTTGGTCGCAGCTTGTGCTGGCGCACCACAAGACACAAAATGGCCGCCGATCACCCCAGAAAAATGTGACTGACAAACGGTCTGGGCAGCCTAAAAACAGTGAGCAATTGAGGATCAGCAGCTCAATGACCCACAGCTGCAGATCGATCAATAATCAAGTCCTTTGGAGGAGTTAATCTGCCTAATCTCGCCCTACTGTCGCAGCCGCAACCTCTCCCTACGCTAATCAGAGCAGAGTGACGGGCGGCGCTATGTGACTCCAGCTTAAATAGAGGCTGGGTCACATGGTGCTCTGGCCAATCACAGCCATGCCAATAGTAGGCATGGCTGTGATGGCCTCTTGGGGCAAGTAGTATGACGCTTGTTGATTGGCTGCTTTGCAGCCTTTCAAAAAGCGCCAAGAAAGCGTCACAAAAGCGCCAAGAAAGCGACGAACACCGAACCCGAACCCGGACTTTTACTAAAATGTCCGGGTTCGGGTCCGTGTCACGGACACCCCAAAATTCGGTACGAACCCGAACTATACAGTTCGAGTTCGCTCATCCCTAGTTGCTAAGAATGAAGGACCTAGTAGTGGTGTCTGTTGACGCCAGGCGGGAATGTTCTGCCCAGCTGAGTTAGAGAATCATTATAGATCACGTCTGCCTCAGTCTTCGTATTTCTAAGGTGGTTAGTGTGGTTATAGCACTATCTAGCTGTGTTAAGTTATATTACACTTTGTTTTTCCTGTTACAATACTACTGCATTGTGGGTGGTGTACTGCATTGTGGGAGGGCAACGCATCCTGGGAAAGAGAAGTCTCCAGGACACATCAGCAGAGCTGTCCTATGCATGTCTCCTTCTCAAACACCACCATCCTTGTCAAATCATATCTGGTGAGAGATCTACATACCTTTGTTTCAGGGACCTCATGTTATGCAGAGCTGTTCAGCTAGTTGTAATTGTTACTCTGGGAGTTGTTATTACTGTTAGATAGCCATGCAATCTTATGTACAGGCAGCCATTTTACCATGTGCTTCAGTGTTAATGTAATGTTACAGTACATGCTTTCCATGCTTAGTACTTATAATATGTTATTTGTATTCTTGTAGTTTTACCAAACAATCCCGTTTTACCAATCAATCGTATATGATCAATCACATATGTACGACCTGTTGACCAATGAACAAGTTAGACCACAGAGAACAGTCCTCTTATTTGGAAGACAGGAATGGTTTATGTTGAATGTCAGACTGCACACTGTGTGAACGTGTATGAAGACAGAACAGATGGACATTCCTCTCACCCAAGAAATCATGTCATTAGTGCAGTCTCAGATGAGACGTAAGAAGTGCTCCGGCATACCGCTCATCTGCTTATTTATCATCGTGTCTCTGTATACAGTGAAATACAGAATTAATTATGACAGAAGTCACATTGTGTTCTGAAGACAAGAATTTAATTATATCACCTGGGAGAGGTGACGGAAACATGACTGAAGCAAGAAAGGCATTCAGAAGTATCTGCAAAAAGTTCAAAGAGAACTGAAAAGAATGACACAAGAAATGGAGGTGCAATAAATACAGTAAAGGTGACACTTCTCAGCTGAGTGGCCATCCAGAAATGACTTGACCAGGTGACATCCATCAGTCATCATTTCTGAGGCTCCAGGATCCAGATATTTTAGTCCTTATCAACTGTATTTTCAGTTGAGATCTCACTCCTTGGGAACCAAGGCACAGAGAGTCGGTATCATCATATCTATATTGCAAGATGACCCCTAGGAGTGGGCATTTGCATTTCCGTCTAATTCCCCTGAGCTGTATTCTGTAGACCATTTTTTCTCTTCTCTTGGTCTTCTGTAATATGAGCCTGATAGGGCAACTCCTCTCTTTGCATCAAGGCAGGTGGCCTGTTGAAGAGTATTGCTCCGAGTCTCGCAGGTGGTGTACTGCGCCTGGCTGGAACCATCTGGCCCTTAGATCACAGTTCAGACTGGGCCTCTCAGACAAGGCGATGTCTCTTGCTATTTCACTAGATCCACGTTTAAGGGAATGTGAGCGAGAATGTTCTGTCTCTGTCCGTCCTCCTCCCTTCCCTTCTGTCTTGCAGTCTAATGTCATGGTGGCCACACATATAAAATATATGTAAATTATTGACATCATCAAATGACATAAGAGATAACACAAGGCACAAGGTAAAGGAGGGTGGGACGCCCCATGTGACGGGAACGTAAACAGCCTCCCTCACATATACCGAACTAACAAGGAAAGGGAGGGGTCACAGCCCTAAGTATAAAGCCACAAAGATTTTGGTAAAACTGTATGTTCACCCAAAGTAACATATAAGGCATAGGTATGCTGCATACAAGTAAAAATACATATGGTCACACATAGCGAACTTGCCCGCTCAGAATAACATAGATGGCCGCCTGAGAAATGCAGCTGACCAAATGTAAGTGGATAGAGACATGGCAAGAATGCTATGTGTAAGCAGTAACACTAAATCACAAACTAACTTGATATGAAAGCAACACATAAATTACCCATGGTATGCCAGAACCCAGAGTCTGTGACCGGAGCTGCACCTCGACGCACGTTTCGCCTGGAGAAGCTTCGTCAGGAGGTAATGGTAACTAATAGTGTCCGTCTTAAATAATGTGGTCCACAGCCGGAAGTTAACGCATGTGCCCAGTGATGTGGAGCTGACATCATAGTGGCGCGCCACCCAGTATCACAGACTCTGGGTTCTGGCATACCATGGGTAATTTATGTGTTGCTTTCATATCAAGTTAGTTTGTGATTTTAGTGTTACTGCTTACACATAGCATTCTTGCCATGTCTCTATCCACTTACATTTGGTCAGCTGCATTTCTCAGGTGGCCATCTATGTTATTCTGAGCGGGCAAGTTCGCTATGTGTGACCATATGTATTTTTACTTGTATGCAGCATACATATGCCTTATATGTTACTTTGGGTGAACGTACAGTTTTACCAAAATCTTTGTGGCTTTATACCCAGGGCTGTGACCCCTCCCTTTCCTTGTTAGTTCGGTATATGTGAGGGCGGCTGTTTACGTTCCCGTCGCATGGGGCGTCCCACCCTCCTGTCACGGATGGTGTTGCAAAAAACTAGAAGTCACAAATATAGATCCGACTGACTTGATCCCAAACTAAGGAACAAGTGGGTGAGCCCTATAAAAGCCCTAGAGCTCTCCCTGACTGCTTAGCCCATGCAAAGATCTTTATGATAGAAAAATGCATGTCCTCGTACCTAGACTGTGTGACACCTGAAAACCCTACAATAGTGAGGGGACACGACCACCGGCTCCCTGCACTTAATATGGAGGGAGTCAGGGTCACCTAGAATCAAGCCAACAGAAAAAAACAAATAAAGGAAAATACTTACATGAGGAACCAGCAGTTGCAGCATCTAGCAGTGAGCACAATCCAGGAAGTTGTATAAACCGCAAAGTGATGCAGTATGGGAGGGGATATAAAGGGATGCAATCAGTGCAACTAGATGACAGCTGAGAGAGGGAAACGAGATGACAAAACGAAAGCAAAACAAAAGAACCTCAAGCAAGAGGTACTGAAGAACGTCTGTCAGAGCTTCTCAGAAATATGGCGGTGACACCTCCTTTACCTCGTGCCTTGTGTTATCTCTTATGTAATTTGATTATGTCAATAAATTACATATATTTTATATGTGTGTTCTCTTACCTTCATGAGGTTATTGGTTTGTTTTGTTGGTTGGTTCTGTATATTATACTAGACCCCAGTGTATTTCATACACCCAATTTGAGTTCCTCTTACAGGTTGGTCTAATGTCGTGGAGGCGCCAGTGGAGTCCGAAGAGCCCATGCAAGTGGGTACCATGTCTTTTCAGCAAAGGAAGGAAAACTGCTCTAAGAAAGGCCTTTGCTTCTTGGTTACCTGAACCGATTCTGATATCCAGGGTGGATACTACTTTGGCCAGATGATTTATTGAGTATATGACTCAAGATTTGGTAATGAAGGTTGGTTCCATTCATTCTGGTGTGCCTACGTATATGTCATTAACCATTTGTCTGCTGATGTCATCCTGGGATTACTCTGGTTGAGGGTCCATAGCCCCGTCTTTATTCGGATTACTCGGAATTAGTAAAATGGGGTCCCCCGTGCTCTAATCATTGCATTTCTATGCAGCTTGGTGATCTGGAATTAGATGAAGGGTCGTTACCTGAATTTATTAAGGATTTTCAGGATGTTTTTTCCAAAGAAACCTACAATAGAACTTGTAGCTGATGCTAAGTTCCCTAAGGACAGAATCTATAATCTTTCTGGAGCCAAAACACAGGCCATAAAAGATTATAGTCATGAAAGTCTAAAGGAGGGATGTATTCGGCCTTCTGTATCCCCATTGGGAGCTGAGTTCTTTTTTGTGATGAAGAAAAACGGTGGACTATGCCATTGTATCGACTATAGGGAATTAAATAATATCACTGGGAATGAGTATCCTTTTCCCCTTATCCCTGATCTTTTAATCAAATTTTCGGGGCTAGGAGGTTTTCTAAGATTGACCTCAGAGGAGCCTACAACTTGATTAGAAGCTGGAAGGGGGACTAATGGAAGAATGCATTCAATACAACTGAACACCTAGTAACTCCCTTTGGGCTGTGTACTGCCCCAGCAGTGTTCCAAAACCTCATTAATGACGTTCTTTGTGAAAATCTGGGTCCCTTTGTTCTGGTCTACTTTGACAACAACCAACTGTTTCCAAAATTTAGTAAATGTGTCTTTGGTGTTAGAGAAGTCTTCTTCTTGGGTTATACACTGACACCAACATTTTTAAATGGACACCGCCAAGGTGCGTTGTTGATTGAGGTAGACCCACTTCCCTCAATGCCCTACAGAGATTTCTGGGGTTTGAAAATTATTATATAAAATGTGTTTTTCAATCATTGACAAACCATTGACAGATTAACCAGGAAAGGGGGCAGATCTGATCAACTGGTCCTCCCTGAAATAGCGTTTCATGCGTGCTCCTATACTCATCCAGCTAGATGTTACCAAGCAATTCATTGCTGAAGTAGATGCTTCAGGGGTTAGAGTGAGTGCCATATTATCACACATAGGCCATTTCTATCTGGTATTGGTGGAAGGAAAAAAGATCAGACTTCAGTATGTCCAGGACCTCATGGGTCTACTCCTACTGCCATCATGTATAATGTGGAGACACAAAGAACCAGTACCAGTTATCATGGTGGGGGTGTCATTATTTACCATGACCATTCCTATCTGGTATTGGTGGAGGGAACATTGATCAGACTTCAGTATGATCAGGACACCATGGATTCACTGCATCTGCCATCATGTATAGTGCGGAGACACACAGGACCAGCACTAGGAGTTATGGTGGGAGACGTCATCAGCTGCAATGACCATTCCTGTCTGTTACTGATGTGTCGACGGCAGTGTAATTCTGTATATATCTGTGGCATCAAGGGGTTGTCCTTTTGCATCTGTTCTTTTCTCCCCAAGTCTGGTGCAATTTTGCTGCAGTTTATAAGTGCGCAAATAAGTGTATTTCAGTGCGTCAGTGGCGGTGTATAGTTCAGCCGCACTGTGCTCCAGTTGCAGTTCTTTCACCGTTGTGAGCGCTGAAATAGTCGTATCACCAGCAGTGTAGTAGTGTACATTTATGTCGCACTTAGAGGACGTACAGTTACACCTGTATTTTTTTCCAACAAACCAGTTGCACAGGATAGCAAAATAAAAAAAAATATAGAAAGATAAGACACCTTAGAGTATGATACACAAATTTTCAGGCCAATGAGGTGAGAGGAGCCGTCAGGAGGACGGGATGGGGTGAGAGGAGCCGCCAGGAGGACGGGATGAGGTGAGAGGAGCCGACAGGAGGACGGGATGAGGTGAGAGGAGCCGCCAGGAGGACGGGATGAGGTGAGAGGAGCCGACAGGAGGACGGGATGAGGTGAGAGGAGCCGACAGGAGGACGGGATGAGGTGAGAGGAGCCGACAGGAGGACGGGATGAGGTGAGAGGAGCCGACAGGAGGACGGGATGAGGTGAGAGGAGCCGACAGGAGGACGGGATGAGGTGAGAGGAGCCGACAGGAGGACGGGATGAGGTGAGAGGAGCCGACAGGAGGACGGGATGAGGTGAGAGGAGCCGACAGGAGGACGGGATGAGGTGAGAGGAGCCGACAGGAGGACGGGATGAGGTGAGAGGAGCCGACAGGAGGACGGGATGAGGTGAGAGGAGCCGACAGGAGGACGGGATGAGGTGAGAGGAGCTGACAGGAGGACAGGATGAGGTGAGAGGAGCCGACAGGAGGACGGGATCAGGTGAGAGGAGCTGCCAGGAGGGCGGGATGAGGTGAGAGGAGCCGCCAGGAGGACGGGATGAGGTGAGAGGAGCCGCCAGGAGGGCGGGATGAGGTGAGAGGAGCCGCCAGGAGGACGGGATGAGGTGAGAGGAGCTGACAGGAGGACAGGATGAGGTGAGAGGAGCCGACAGGAGGACGGGATGAGGTGAGAGGAGCCGCCAGGAGGGCGGGATGAGGTGAGAGGAGCCGCCAGGAGGACGGGATGAGGTGAGAGGAGCTGACAGGAGGACAGGATGAGGTGAGAGGAGCCGACAGGAGGACAGGATGAGGTGAGAGGAGCCGACAGGAGGACAGGATGAGGTGAGAGGAGCCGACAGGAGGACAGGATGAGGTGAGAGGAGCCGACAGGAGGACGGGATCAGGTGAGAGGAGCCGCCAGGAGGACGGGCTGTTTGAATTTACAGCTGTTAGGATCTGTCAGACAGGGGTCTGGACTCTGCTCCTCTGAAGGGCAGACATTCTTATATGGGACCTGAGTCTTTCACTCTCTGTGGCGGCCCTGGTCCCTATGAAGGATCTGAGGATGACAAAGCTGTGTTCCCAATGAGGCTTTGTCAAATTCTAATAGACTTTAATGATAATGCATAGGAAAGTTTTAAAAAGTGTAAAATATATATATACACACACACACACACACACACACATACATATACACACATACACATATACACATACTTTTTTATTCTATATGGCAAAATTAAAATGGCTGATTTGGGCTCTTTTTCATTGCTCACCTTTCCGATTTTTTTTTTAAAAGTGATCAAAAAGTGAAACTCACTCCAAAATTGTATCACTGAAAATTACAGATCGCCCCGCAAAAAATGAGATACAAATATAAAAACGTTTTATGGCGACGAAAAGTTTTTCAATTTTTTTTCAGCAGCAAAAAACATGTAAAAACTATGGTAGAAACGTGTTTTTCCCAAATCCACTCCCTCTAGAAAGTACAACTTGTTCTGTGAAAAATAAGCCCTCATATGGCTAGGCGAACTGAAAAATCAAAAAGCTATCTATGGCTCTGGGAAGGCAGGGATTTAAAAACACAAAAGCAAAAAGTGCTTTGGGGCTGAAGGGGTTAAGAACTATTCTAAATGGCCAATAATTCATGTTGTAATGTATGTTATTTACTTATGTCCCTGCTTTAGTGAAGTTCGGGTGCCTATAGTGGTGTGGAATCACCCTGACCAGTTAGCGGTGTATGGGAGTATGGATTCCACTGCCGGGATGCCTTAAACCATTGCTCTGTCCCCTTTAACCCATGTAAACTTGGCCAGTAATTTTTGTTGGGAAAGGTGGCAACTAGTGCTGAGCGAACTTGTGTTTTAAGTTCGGTTTCGGGTTATCGAAGAATCCGGTTATGGATTCTGCTATCACAGACCATAATGGAATTCAGAATCCATAACAGATTCTTTGATAACCCAAACCCAAACCCAAACTTTGGACGCTGAACTTAAAACACAAGTTGGCTCCACACTAGTGGCAACCCTAACCTGCAGATACTTCCAAATGATCTATTTTTGGTTTAAGTTTTGGGGAATAGCATATTAGTTTTTATTACTGTGTACATTTAGGCCCAGGAGAGGGGGACCCAAGAGTCCACCATGATATTTCACAGTCTGATAAAAGTGACAAGGAGGGTAAGGATTTTTATGACGATTGTGTGCTGGACAGGACCTGGGAGCCGGATTGGGGTGCTGAGGACGGGGCAACATCAGAGAAGGATGGTGGTGGCATAGGTGCCAGCAATAGAGAGCTAAGGCCACGTGCCTCCCAAAGAACTGCCAGGGCCACATCTGCTTCAGGATCTGGTAATGCCACCGACGCTGTGGGTGGGTGAGGCCTAAAATGTGCCAAATCTAAGCCAAGCTTGGCTGCCTGTAACTCTGTGTGAGCAACTCCTATATGGCTTTTTTCTATACAAGAAGGGCACACAAACCACAGCCGTGTGCTAAATCTGCAGGATTAAAATAATTTGAGGCCGTTCAAAGACAATTCTAGGAACAAGAGGTCTATTGCAGCACATGAGTCGGCATCACCGATTCTGGGAAAATACAACTAGTCAGCAATCCAAATCAGAACAAGTCTATCCTTCTACTCCTGGTCCTCTTTGTGGCAGCCAACCCGCATCCCCAAGCAATAGTGTCTTGGTCATCATCATCATCGCCTTCTTCTTCTCCTGCTAAGACTCCTCCTTGCCCTCTTCTCTATTGAGAGACATCTATAACAGAATGTTTGGCCATGAAAAAACTTTTCTCCACCAGCAATTAGCTTGTCTACAAGCTGAACTGCCATACCATTTCGTACTGCCTTGTTCTCTCACATGGTGATTCTCGCTGTGTGGGACTTCACTGTGGACACGGTGGAGCAGCTGTTACGGGCAGGTACAGTGCAGGTCTTTTATTGCCTACTGGGTCAATGTTGATGGCAGCAACAAAGAGGCAGCAACCCAGCAACATAGCCAGGTCCTTTTAACACCCCTTCCCCACGTTTGCATCGGGCTGGCTCCCATTGCAGACACTTATCCGCCTCCTCCTGAATGGACATGGTCCAGTCCTCAACAGCAGCAGGGCACAGAGTCACTCTCACTCCTCCTCCCTTCTATCGCGTGTCAAGTCTCAAGTCACACACTGCCATGCAGTGTTGTAGCTGATCAGCCAGGGCGAGAGTAGCCACACGGGTGAGCAGTTGCTAAAGTTCATCAAGCAGCAAACATCCCGCTGTCACCCTGCCGGCTCCAACTTTGCAAGGTGGTCAGTGACAATGGGAGCAACATGGTGGTTGCCCAGAACCTGGGAGAAATAACTCTGTTTTTTCAAAATATACACCAGATTGCGCAAGGTGCTGGGAATGTCCAGAAGTCTCTATTTTCATCCAGTCTCATGTGCCAAGGGACACTCTCCTAGACGTGCAGTAAAAGAATGGACTGCAGCTACACTGCTTATTCCAACTTACTGGAGGAATTCAATATTGCACATGCTAAAGTGTCTGTACAAGCAGCAGAAAGCCAAAAATTATTTTGTCATGCACCTAACCACATCAGCAGGGAGAAACTGTTGTTTCCATGTAGTGAAGCTCATGCTGTGACGAAACCAACCTCGCCACGGTGTTTTGGAGGGGGCTGGTTGCCAGCCTCCTGCCTCAGGATTATGGCCCATACTAACTTTAAAGAAGACAGGCCGGCCGCACAGCTTAAATCTGTCTTTGGAATTGTATTATGTTATGTGAGGGTACCCAGATAGCTAATAGTATTGTATTCGTGTATTCTGAGTGCCATTCACCTAATGATATGCACTCAGACTTGAGCTATCTGGGGATATGTTAAATGTCTGTGTTTGCTGTGGGGGTGTGACATTGTGTGTTTGGGTGGTGATTCCTGTCCTGTTGTCTCCACATGTGTATTGGCGATCTCCCTTTGTCCTGAGACATAATTGGATTGCTCCTCGGGTGTCGCCAGGCAGAGAGGAGGAAACCATGATGCATTGTGGGGATGTGTTGTGTCTGTGTATCCTGAATTGCTGCATATCTGTCCTGTGTCACAGTCTCCCTTCTGGTCCCCTAAGGGCGTGGCCACCAGATGGGGACCTGCATAAATACGGGCGAGTAGCCCTCAATAAGGTATTCCTGTTTTATCCTTTATCATGCTGAGACTGGTGTTTGGATAACTGATCAAACTGGGGGATTGCTATACGCTGAAGATTTGCTATACTCCCCTGGCATAACTACTAGCTCTTGTAAGAGCTGTTCCTGCTCTCTGGCTGTAGGAGAGGTTCACCCACTGGAGCCTGGAGCCTTGTCGTAGGTCCAGCGTGGGTGGAGGGCGGTGAGACCCCAACCAAGCTACGGCGGTTCGTGGGGTCTGCAGTGCGTACGGTGTCAAGTGGAGTGCTTGGAGTCCTCGGAAAGCACTAGGAGCATCTATCGACGGAGGTACCCGGTCGGGGTGCCAGGCGATCCGTTACATTGGTGGCAAGCAGTGGGATGGCGCCCTAGTGTGAGGAGAAGCAGCTCGGAGACACCGTTCGTGGAGTATATTGAGGGCAACGCTAGTATCCGTACAGCGCCCCTGGCTACAGCAGGATGGAATCGGCTAGTCTTCGAACAGCGTTCCACTACGAGGAGGATGATGACCCGGACTGGAGGGATGCAGTCCGGAAAGGCGTCTGGCACGAGGCCCTGGAAGATGTACAGCGTCGGCGGGGCGAGTGTCTCCCCAGTGAGGAGCAGCAGTTGCGGATGCGAGTGGCCCTGCGAATGCCCCTTCTGGGAGAGGAGCCCCTGAATGAGTGGGTGACAGAACTGGAGAGCCTGGTATGGAAGGAGCTTTGGCTAGGTGACGCCTACCAGGCACTCTGGTGGTATGTGATTCGGCACTCTCCCTGGATGGCTGAGCACGACAGACCCGAGGGTGAGGATTATGATGGCCCTGGCCTGTTGTTTGAGGCCTTCGCAGAACCGGAGTTCGGAGATGCTGGAGGGTCCCGGTTCTGGGATATCTATGACTACAGAGAGGCTATGCATGATTGGGCTACAGCGAGAGAGGTGAGACAAGACCTGGCATCTCTAGTGACAAAGGAGTGGGAGCTGGAGCAGGACTACCAATACTTCTTCAGCTCAATTCGGTCCCAATATACACTGCCAGAGAGCTGGGTGGCAGTCCCAGACCTACAACCCTACAGCTGGGAAGACCCGACTGAAGTATCCCCTGCTTCAGTACCAGCTACAGAGGTAGGGGTCCTCATAGACTGGTCCTGTGAGGAACCACAACAGGCAGGTGGAGACGGGACCGAGGGCTCTCTGCTGGGATGCTGGCCCAGACCCTCAGCAGCAGCCGGAGTTGCCAGGTGTGGACGCAGGTGATCCTGACTCGCAAATGTTGAGGGACCTCACAGACTGGTCCTGGGAGGACCCACAGATGGCAGGTGGAGATGGGACCGAGGTCTCTCTACTGGCCCTACAGGGATGCTGGGCCGCCTGCCCAGATCTCCAGCGGCAGTGCATATTACAGGGAGAGGAGACAACCGGTCTCTCTCCCCAGCGGCAACCTGAGTTCCAGGGGGAGGAGATGCGGGGTCCCTCTGCCTTACAGCAACCAGAGTCCTGGGGAGGAGAGGCAACCGGCCTCACCTTCCACCAGCAGCCGGAGATACCGGGAAAAGGGGAACACAAGCCCCTCTGCATGGGCGCAGATGAGACCGCGGGCTCGGTGCCAGTCCTACAGGGATGCTGGACAGTCGGTCCAGATCCCCATCCATCTCCGCAGGGATACCAGGAGGAGGAGGTAAGCGAGCCCTCCCCTTCCCAGCTACTTCCCAACAGAGTTCTGGGGGCAGGGGATGAGCCTGCGCTACCCACTGATTTCTTCCCAGGGGAAGAGCTGGCATCAGGGCAGAGCGCAGTCGGCCTCTGCCCTCCTCTATCCTCTTCTCCAGAGCCGGACATCCCACAGGCTACCCCAGCGGAAGTGCTGGCATCTGGGCAGAGTGCAGTCAGCCTCTGCCCTCCCCTATCCTCTTCTCCAGAGCCGGACTCCCCACCGGCTACCCCAGCGGAAGAGCTGGCATCTGGGCAGAGCGCAGTCGGCCTCTGCCCTCCCCTACCCTCTTCTTCAGAGCCGGACTTTCCACAGGCTACCCCCGCGGAAGAGTTGGCATCTTGGCAGAGCGTAGTCGGCCTCTGCCCACCAAGTACCTACAGCTCCAAGCTGGAGAACCACAAGGCAGCAAGGAGTCGCAGATGCCCACTCAACAGCTGGGGACATACAGAACAGAGCCAGGCCCCAAAATTCAACAGGTCCAGTATGGGGTTGTGGTTGGACTGCCAGACTAACTCAGGTACTGACCGTGAGGTCAGGTATCTGGTTAGTCTTCCCTGGAAGGGGGAGATGTGTGACGAAACCAACCTCGCCACGGTGTTTTGGAGGGGGCTGGTTGCCAGCCTCCTGCCTCAGGATTATGGCCCATACTAACTTTAAAGAAGACAGGCCGGCCGCACAGCTTAAATCTGTCTTTGGAATTGTATTATGTTATGTGAGGGTACCCAGATAGCTAATAGTATTGTATTCGTGTATTCTGAGTGCCATTCACCTAATGATATGCACTCAGACTTGAGCTATCTGGGGATATGTTAAATGTCTGTGTTTGCTGTGGGGGTGTGACATTGTGTGTTTGGGTGGTGATTCCTGTCCTGTTGTCTCCACGTGTGTATTGGTGTTTTCCCTTTGTCCTGAGACATAATTGGATTGCTTCTCGGGTGTCGCCAGGCAGAGAGGAGGAAACCATGATGCATTGTGGGGATGTGTTGTGTCTGTGTATCCTGAATTGCTGCATATCTGTCCTGTGTCACAGTTTCCCTTCTGGTCCCCTAAGGGCGTGGCCACCAGATGGGGACCTGCATAAATACGGGCGAGTAGCCCTCAATAAGGTGTTCCTGTTTTATCCTTCATCATGTTGAGACTGGTGTTTGGTTAACTGATCAAAACTGGGGGATTGCTATACGCTGAAGATTTGCTATACTCCCCTGGCATAACTACTAGCTCTTGTAAGAGCTGTTCCTGCTCTCTGGCTGTAGGAGAGGTTCACGCACTGGAGCCTGGAGCCTTGTCGGAGGTCCAGGGTGGGTAGGAGACGGTGAGACCCCAACCAAGCTACGGCGGTTCGTGGGGTCTGCAGTGCGTACGGTGTCAAGTGGAGTGCTTGGAGTCCTCGGAAAGCACTAGGAGCATCTATCGACGGAGGTACCCGGTCGGGGTGCCAGGCGATCCGTTACACATGCATTTCATGCTGCAGTTGTCCCTCAACTCACTCTTAGAACCAGATGCCGATGCTCATGCAGCAGGGGATGATGGAGGAGGATGAAGAACTGCTAACGCATCTTGCTGTCTGCCCTGTAGCTGTTGGGGACCCACAAGGAGAAACTCCCATGGAGGAGAAGGAGTAGGATGATGTGCTGCCACTGGAGGAAGAGAAGTTGGAGGAGCAAGAGGATGATGATAATGACAGTGACATCGGCCATGATACCCAGTCATCTCAGTGGGGAGCAGATGGAAAGAACTTGCTCCTCAGTCACTATGGCAAGAATGGCGATCTGTATAGTTGCTTGCATGCCACCATAACAGGCGTAGCATTGACATCAAACAGTCTGGTGATTACTGGACAGCTATGCTTTTAGACCATCACTATCAAAGCAAAATGGGGGCATGTTTTACCAAAATGTGGGAATAAGTTTGCTTTATAACCAGGAAACACTGTGTACATGCAGTGACTGGGCTTGGGTTGGTACCAATGCTACTCTGTGTCCCCTGGACACCATTGAAGTGTCACTATGTGTAGCTGCCCTCTGGAGGCAATGATAAAGTGTGTTGTAACCCACTAAGAAATAAGCCCAGAAAGTCAAGATCTGCAGTAACCAGAGTGCTTCCTTACTAGAGAAACTCAAGTAAAAAACAATACAGACGAGGAATAGGGCTGGCTTCTCCAGTCTCCTCCCTTGCAGAAGTAAGAGTACTGTGCTGAGGAAGCTGTCCCAACTGCTCTCAGATGACTGGTACCCTGGACACATGCTGGAGATCCATGGTTTGTGGCAGAGTCTCCTCTTCTCAGTGTCTTCTTCTAGTCTCTCAATAGTCTGGCAGAGTCTAGGGGCTCTGACTGCATATACAGTTTTAGCTAGACTAGAACCTTCTAGTGGGAGGAGTGGAGTGGAGAAACTCAGCACAAACAGATACAATGTTACCACTCCCGTCTGTCATAGACTTGCATTAGCACTTCAATAATACCTAATGGGAATGATGAAGCAGTTTTTCCAGACAAAGTCAAGTCTTCAGACATATTAACATAGCTAAACCAGACATCCAAAAGGTCAGTCTGTCTGGTTTGGTGGTAAACAAGTCTGGCTTTTTCCCTAGGAAACATGTTTTTTTTTACCTCTTATTTTAACTGTGGAAAATGACCAGCTTCTCATTATTAGCTAGAAAGTCCCCCCTTCCAAAATCAATGGAATTGACACGATATATATCCCAATACACATATAAAACGCAGTAACTTAGTATTAAACAGTATAAGCCAGTGAAAGTTAACCCTTTAAAGTAAAATAAAGTAAGGAGTTGATGACTAGGGGTAAATAGATGCAAATGTCCTCAAATGTCCATGTAATGAGACGCGTGCTTTCCTCGCAGCGCAGCCGGCGCCCTGCGCAAGGAGATGGTCAAGAATCCTTATCGCCATGGCAGCAGGTGAGCAGCAGAGGAGCTGAGCGCCAATAATGATGATCGGTGCTCAGCTGTTTTGGGCTGTGGTCTGTGAGTCACGTGACGCTGGCCACGTCATGTGCCTTACCAGCCAGGGCTATTTAAACAGGCAGCCTGCTGGCCACAGGTTGCCTGTGATTAGTCTTATTTCATTCTCCAGCATATCGTCTGGTAGTGTTTATTCTGTTTTGACCATGGCTCTGTATTTTGACCTCTTGCTACCTCCTGCATTTGACGTGACCTCTTGGCTTTGTCCCCGGAGTGAGTGGACTTGACTTGATCTTGCTTTTCCCTTTTGTATTGTTGTTCCTCCTGGCTCCTGACCTCGCCTCATATTGACTTTAATATTTGATTAACCCCTCAGTGCCTGCCTGTCACTTTGTTGTTTTATTCTTTATTGCATTCTTACCGTTAAAGCTCTACACGTACTCAGATTAGCGACCGCTGTCCAGTTGTTAACCGTCGCCTAGGGCGGAACATGCAAGTAGGCAGGGACAGAGGTGAGGGTGGAGCTCAGGGAGGCACAGACTCCTCCCGTACATGACAGAATCACAGGCCTTACCTGTCACGGTCCCTCAGGTGACTGATGTCAGGAAATCAAGGAGATTGGCTGAGCGTGGAGGAATCTAGCAGTCTCCTTGATTTCTCTTGATTCAGTGTTGATAGGGTTAATGACCACTTCCCTTTTCTAAGCTGTCGCTCAGTGGTCATCACTTCTACCCTTTATAGTCTGACCCCTCCCTTCTGACTATGCTGTTAATAGCTTCATTTGGGTTTGGCTGAGCTGGTGTGAGATCCTCTCTTGTGTTACTGTTCTTCCATCTCTACAGAAGTGTCACGTTTGTTTGTATTTGTTATATTCCCTGTTGCATCTGGGCCTGAGACAGAGACTTCCATTCGTCCATCTGGGGAGGAATGGGCTGTCTCTGGTCCTATACTTATTCCAGGGCCTTATAGGGAAATCAGGGCCTAGGTATACTGCATATGAATATTTCTACCTTCAAGGTCTATTTATATTGATAGGTAGTCAGGGCCCGGATTAAGGTTGTCTAGAAGGGGACCTGTTTCTTCCCTTGTTTTCAGGCCCAGTTACTGTTCCCCTTCCCTCCTGTGTTCAGTGTGGAGTCCCCCCCCCCCCCCCAACACTGATCATGACATTACATTCATTATGGATCCGATGTGAGTGCTTACTGATCAGGTCCATTGTTCAAATGGTGCAGGAGTTGGTGCAAAGGTTACAGCAGCAGGAATCGGTTCAGACCCCACCTGTAGCTACCTCCTCACTGCAGAATATCGAGCCCCATGATAAGCTGCCGGATCATTTTTTTAGGGGATCATAGATCTTTTCTTGCATTTAGGGAAAGCTGTAAATTGTAATTTTGCTTATGCCCTCATTCTTCAGGGTCTGGACAACAAAGAGTAGGGATTATTATCTCTTTGTTGCAAGGAGAGCCACAAGAATGGGCATAGTCCCTCTCCACGGACCCCCCTTGTCTAGCTTCAGTGGAATCGTTCTTTCAGGCCTTAGGTGTACTTTATGATGAACCTGATAGGACAACTGCGGCAGAATCTCAGTTGAAGTCTATTACTCAAGGGACAGACCAGTAGAGGAGTACTGTACTCAATTCCGCAAGTGGTATGTTCCCTCTGGCTGGAATGAGCCAGCACTTAAGTGTCAGTTTAGATCAGGGCTGTCTGAAAGTCTCAAAGACATGTTGGTCAGCTATCCCTGTCCTGATACCTTAGAGCAGACTATGACCCTAGTCTTTAGACTGGACTGACGCATCAGAGAAAGGCAGCAGGAACATCTGTTCTTTCCACAGGCAGTGAGCAAACAAGACTCCTTACCTATGGGAGACAAGGTGGAAGATTATCTTGAAGAACCCATGCAACTCGGGATGACCACAAGAGATTAGCAACGCCAAAGGGATACATACTTATACTGTGGAGACTCTGACCACTGGGTACGACTATGCCCCAAGGTCTATTCCTCCTGGAGATCATCCAAATCGGACATTCCGAAGGATAAGGTCCCCCCAGAGGTGGTAAAAAAGAAATTACTAGTACCGGTGGTTATTACTTTGGGTTCTTGTAAGGGTCACGGGGAGGGCTTTATTGATTCAGGCTCTGCCTCTAATTCTCTTGATCATAATTTAGCTCTCTCTATTGGGGTACCTATTTTGTCTCTCCCTAACCCAATCTACAATGTTACTATCGATTCTAATCCTTTGGTGGGCGGGACGGTCAAATTTTGTACTCCTGAGGTGACCTTGACTGTGGGGGCTTGTCATAATGAAATTTGTTCTTTTTTGAGAGAATTTACCCGTGGAGGTGGTTTTTGGCATGCCTTGGCTCCAGATTCCTAACCCTGGCATTAATTGGTCCACGGATGAAATAGAGAAATGGGGACTGTGGGGGGGGGGGGGGGGGGGGGGGGGTTAGCTCTTCTCCGGGGGTCATTCTCACAGGTTACTTCACCAGACACGGATATAATGTCCAAACAGTGCATTTATTGTGCAGCACCAGCAACAACAAAATGACAAACTAATAAACACTTGCCCGGCTGGGCTCTAACTAACACAGAGTTTCCTGATTCACCTAAGTTACAGTTCACACCCTGTGAACTCATGCGGCTTTGTCAGCCAATGTCCCACAGCCTCCTGGCTGTACAGAGCACAGTATGCCCACTGTCTCTAGTTCACTGTTTCTTGTGGGGGATTGAAGCTCAGTAGTCTGCCCGACTATGGCCCTGCGACCCTCCCAGGCATCGCTGCGTCCCCCAACTCCAGGCTATCTCCCAGCCTCGTGGTCCCTCAGCCTTGCCCAGCTGAGACCACACAGACAGAGCCTCCAGGCCTCTGTCCACCAGACCAATGTCTCTTGTGGGGGATTGGGGCCTAATAGTCCGGCTGACTATAGCCCTTGACCCTCCCAGGCGTCGCTTTGTCCCCCACCTCCAGGCTATCGGATTTGTCCTGCCGCAAGTGTGAAAGTAGCCTTAGATCTTCGATCGATCTAGGAGGAGGACAATTTATCGCTTTAACGATCCTGAGAACGCCAGCTGCAGCGAACCTACGTGGACGCTTACCTTCAGCGAACCTACTTGGACTTCCGGCGGTGGCGTGGGATCCTTTTGAAATACAACAGCCCTCGGGACCGGAGCACCGAGACGAGGGTAGGAGACTTTGTTGAAACATCCTCCGGGAAAGATCGAACTGTCTACTGTAAGATTGTCTATGAAAATTAAGCGATCACTTTTCGAAAATTACAGGGGGACGCTGCTGTCTCAGGCTAAGGAGCGGGACGCCGCTCTGTGTATAGCTATCATTAATCGAGACCTCAAATTGGAGTCCAAGTGTTATTAACATTAACTGAACTCGATTTGTGGATATCCAGAGCTTTAAAATCCTTGACATTTTTTGGAGGTGAAGTTTTTATTGATCGACTATTAAGTGTATTTTACCTAGGATTTATTCAGAATGTCGCTTTAGTATGTTATGCTGCTATATACATATATGCAACTATTATTGGGAATTATTCAAACTGCCAACTGTGAATAACGTATTTTAGATATATTAATAATAAAAAATAAAAAATGTATGTGCCAATACCCACTGCTCCCATTGCTTTAGAGGGTGCCCCACTGTTATTTATTCAATAATACGTTATATGTGTAACTTATTTGCGGTGTTATTGGATCACTATAGGGCAGTACAGTATACGGGGTGTACATACCTTATGTGAGTGTTGTATATTGTACAGAATTTAAATCAAGAGTCCACTGATTATCTGCACATTAAAAACATTTAATGGATTATCACTCCCATCTGGCACCTGGGGGTGATAATCATTTTGTGGAAGTTATCCAGTAGGATTGGCACTGAGGCCGCGGTCAGCGATAATTGCAGCTTGTGAAATAAGTGTCTTCATTACAGATTCCTTGGGACTCCCCCAGGAGCCATTGCTGGGAAAGCCGATAACAGCGCCCCAGGCCTCGGCCCTTCACTGCAACCCAATGATTTACCAACCAATAAAGAGTCTGTCTGCAATAAGCTCCATGTCAGAAGCCGCCCTTCATCTCCAAACATCCTCGCTGCTGTGGAGCTATCAGCCAGGGAGCCAAAGGGTCTATACCAATGCAGAAATTACCATTGTAATACAATACATACAACATGCTATAATACAATACAGTATCATACAATATAATACTAATCCAGGTAGTACAGTATAATATGAGAATATTGTTTTCAGCGCTCACCTGCGATAACTGCTTCTGAAGCACAGACACAGCCTGGACTCGGCCGTGATACAACTTGCAGACAAATAGATGAAGTCCAGGTTCTTTAAAATGCTATTTTCTTTCTTTCAAGAGGTAAAATCCAGAAGCAGAATACATTATAAATCTACACGTTTCAGACCCCACAATCCTGGTTCTTAGTCATGAGTAAGGACCAGGATTGTGGGGTCCGAAATGCGTAGATTTACACTGTATTCTGCTTATGGATTTTACTGCTTGAAATAAAGAAAATAGCATTTTAAAGAAGCTGGACTTCATCTATTTGTCTGCAAAGTACAATATAATACAATTCAAGATAGTACAATATGATACAATTCCAGATAGTACAATATGATACAATTCCAGATAGTACAATATAATACAATTCCAGATAGTACAGTATAATACAATTCCAGATAGTACAATATAATACAATTCCAGATAGTACAATATGATACAATTCCAGATAGTACAATATAATACAATTCCAGATAGTACAATATAATACAATTCCAGATAGTACAATATAATACAATTCCAGATAGTACAGTATAATACAATTCCAGATAGTACAGTATAATACAATTCCAGATAGTACATTATAATACAATTCCAGATAGTACAATATAATACAATTCCAGATAGTACAATATAATACAATTCCAGATAGTACAATATGATACAATTCCAGATAGTACAGTATAATACAATTCCAGATAGTACAGTATAATACAATTCCAGATAGTACAATATAATACAATTCCAGATAGTACAATATAATACAATTCCAGATAGTACAATATAATACAATTCCAGATAGTACAATATAATACAATTCCAGATAGTACAGTATAATACAATTCCAGATAGTACAGTATAATACAATCCCAGATAGTACAATATAATACAATTCCAGATAGTACAGTATAATACAATTCCAGATAGTACAATATGATACAATTCCAGATAGTACAATATAATACAATTCCAGATAGTACAGTATAATACAATCCCAGATAGTACAATATAATACAATTCCAGATAGTACAGTATAATACAATTCCAGATAGTACAGTATAATATAATACAATTCAATACATTTTGACAAAAAATATAGTCTAATGTGCAGGTCTGCGTCGCCATGGCTGAAGCTACAAAAGAAAACAATGCAACAGAACAGAATATACAAACTAATGCTAAACGTGGGGTGGTCAGCTTGCATAGAACACCAGCTAGCGCAACAAGGCAGTCCTCTTTCTCCCAGTCCCCTATGTAGCAGCCAAGCCATATCCACATGAAGTACAGTATCCTTGATATCATCATCTTCACTTAGTGCTTCCTCCTCTCAGACTACTCCTCCTCCACCGTTTTATCGCCAGCCATTGATAACAGAATGTGTGACCAGAAAACAACTCTACACACAAAGGCTTAACCTCCACCTGGCCAAGTTACTGGCAGTGCAGTCGCTGCCGTACCACTTAGTGGCTTCTGCTGCCTTTAGGGAGCTGATGGCATGTCCTTGGCTGCATTATTTTTCCAAAAAAGCTATCCCTGCCTTGTACTCTCAGGTGACAGGGACAGTACATGACTTTCACAGCCAACTGGGTACATTTTCTGTGTGGCAGTGGCGAAGCAGAACTCCAGCAAGATGGCCAGGTCCAATTTACACCTCCACATTTATATTGGTCTTGTTCTCACACCAGCTGCCTTCTCCAACTATTCTATATACATCCTCCCATCCCTAAAAGCAGTAAGGCATAGAATCGCCCCCACTGCCCCTCCCTTCCATCTTATGTGTAAAGTGAAGCATTGTCATGTGGTTTTAGAGCTCAGTGAAATGCACATGATAAATTTAGTGATGCAGAACTTTTTGAAAAAGTATTGTGACTTACAAAAGGTGCTGAAAATGTCCAAGAAACTGTCCTCACATTTCAGCCGTTCTTATTTAGCAAGGAACTCCCTCCTGGACTTGCAGCGACTGAATGTTTTGGCATTGCACCACTTGATCTACGTCGTTTCAACTCGCTGGAATTCCACATTGCATATGCTAGAGCATCTGTGCGAGCAGCGTAAAGCCGTGAACGATTTTGTCATGCAACTGATGACCTCAGCAGGTACAATACCCCCAGATAGCCCAGATATCAGCAAATTGTTTGATTTAAAATGCTATGGTTATATTTTTCTATGATATGCACTTTTACACCAGCAGATAGCATATGGCTGGCACTGGGAATGGAGCCAACCTCTCCCTTCCTCCCTCCCAATAGGAGTATGCTGGATCTTCTTCCTGTCTGGAGGGAGAGCTAGCTAGTCTCCTGAGGAGACAGCACATCCATCAGCTCCTTCTCCACAGGGCCTTAGGACCAAAAATTGTCTTGTCTGTGAGGAACCTTCTCTAGGGAGACAAAAAGGTCCAAATGCTCCAGATATCCATCAAAGTTACAGAACTCCAGACAGCAGAGTTACCAGCTGCCACAGGCTAACAGACCCTGCTGCAAGGTGAGGGAGAACGACTTAAGACACCCATCACCATTACACAATTCAGCAAAACTGAAAGTATGGATTACTTAGTGAACACCTATAGCCCCAGGTGCCAGTTATTAGTCATAGTCTAGAAGAATCAGGAGAGAGAGAGACTTTGTCAACTAGCTTACCTCTGAGTGCCATCAACTGCCATATTACCAGCCGTCTGTTGACAGGGACTGCACCTTGTACAGATGAAGGCTGGATGTACTGCAAGTTATCATTTGCATTCTGTAAGGAAATATGTCCTCCTTTTTCTGCCCGATTCCTTCACATCATCCTTGACTGTGCAGACATTGCTACGAGGTATGCGATTACAGCTAAGCAACCAAGCAACAAACTACTACTAGGCCAGTATCACCTAAGTTTGGAATTACCACCAACAGACCTGCCTCCATGTGCTTATAGGTAACAGAAGATTTGCACTTGAAGGCTGCTGCTAACTCTACTTCAAGTTTTACGTTGCACTTAGTAAAAAAGATTTTGTTACGTTTAACTCTGTCCCATTTTCTGTTCCGCAGATTCTTTAACATGTCTTATTGCCCAGTCCACAGATTCTAGAACATGTCCCATTTTCTGTTCCGCAGATTCTTGAACATGTCTTATTGCCCAGTCCACAGATTCTAGAACATGTCCTATTGTCAGTTCCACAGATTCTAGAACATGTCCAATTATCTGTTCTGCAGATTCTAAAACATGTCCTATTGCCCGTTCCACAGATTCTAGAACATGTCTTATTTTCCAGTCCACAGATTCAAGAACTTGTCCTATTGTCCGGTCCACAAATTCTAGAACATGTCCTATTGTCAGTTCCACAGTTTCTAGAACATGTCCTATTGTCAGTTCCACTGTTTCTAGAACATGTCCTATTGTCAGTTCCACAGTTTCTAGAACATGTCCTATTGTCAGTTCCACAGATTCTAGAACATGTCCTATTTTCTGGTCCACGGATTCTAGAACATGTCCTTTTGTCTAGGCACTTCTATAACTGTGACCACGGAAAGTGCGGTATGTATAAGCCTGGTATCTGTATTTTACATATCCACAAAATACATACAGTCTTGTGCATGTGGCCCTTTACTGGTTCTAACTCGTGCTAGGAAGGCCGTGGTCCCTGCCAGTCCCTAAGGCGTGGGAACAGCTCCTCCATCTATTGTAACAGCCACATGGAGAGTGCTATTATAAGTGTGACTCCATGTTGGATCTGATCCGTAGCAAGGGACTCTCCTCGGAAATGTTACAGAATGAAGTAATAGAGGATGATGGGGATGATTGTAGCTGAAGACAGTGGTCATGATGAGGAGCACGTTTCCATGGTCACTACATTATTGTGAGGGATTACATCTGCACTGTGCGCTCCGAGGAAACAATCAACCGTATCTAGTAAATGAGGCCTTAGGAGCATAGTCTACAACCATAGTCAGAAAACAATCTGCCAACAACCAGACATGACCGGCCTGCAGCACACTGCGTATGGCTTGCTGCGCCACCATCAGAGGGGCTGACCAGAACAGCGCCACTCATCGTCATGGCTACATCTGGTGCCGCAGCATTCTAGAGAATGAGGCTGATCTGTGATGTCATGTAGTGCCCTGGAGCAGGGGTACTGTGAAGTCTGGACATTTGTGGACATTGGTCCCTGTTTCCCCTGTGCAAAGTTATACATTTCTTACTTTATAAGTAAGACACCAACACACATATATGCAACCGTCGCACCCTCCCAAAAGGTAGCTTCGACCCACACGTGTATATTGATGCAATCGGGGTCCCTGATGAATTCAAGGCCAGAGGTCAGGTGGCAGCAGGATTTGAATCCATAAATCCCCACATAACAATCAACAAAAATATAGACTGGATCGACTCTATTTACTATAATCAGCAAACTACGCCAGGGATGCGTTACAGGGGGCAGCAGAAGAGTCACAGGCAGATTCCATTATGACATTTCAAACCCGCATGGTACTCGATATGATACTTGCAGAAAGAGGTGGTGTCTGAGGTATTGACGGACCCCGCATCCTGCTGCACGTTCACACCCAACAACACCGGCCCTAATGGTAAGGTCACACTGGCAATAAAGAAACTCAAGGATTTATCAATCGAGCTCAAAAGAAACTCCGGTATCGACAACCCTTGGGATCAGTATTGTGGCTGCTTCACTACCTGGAAACCGGCACTTGTACAGTTGGGAATCATTATCCTGATAATTATTATAGTAATAGCATTAGTTGTATCATACCATGTGTACGGAAACTGATAATGAAAGGAGTATCAGATATGTCATTTTATGAGACTCTGCTGCCCAATCCTGAAGGCAACTCACATGAAGGATATAGAAAATATCTGGCGGTATACAGGGAGAAGGGCAAGGGTAAGAACCATATTATCTAAGAAATTTGGTTCTAAGAGGGGATTGAAGGGAAATGGGACTCCATCTTGTCTTCTCTTACATGTACAGAATTGTTATAATATCTCACCCACGCACTGTTCCCTCCCCCCCCCCCCCCCCCCCCTGCTGTGAGTTAGGTTCACTTATCTGTCTCAGGACAGATTCTGTGACTCTCCCAGAACTAGAACAAATGTTCTGTCTCATTCAGGATTATTCGGCACAACTGCCTACATTCTTATATGTGACGTATTGCATACCCATAAAAGGATGTTCCGGTAGTATCTGTGTGATCACCAATGTTTATCTTTTGCGATTGGTTTAACGCTGTTTTTATGCTAACTTTTCTACTGCCTATATAAGGCCAAGCTATAGCATAATAAAGTTAGAGTGTTTCTCAGTAATATTTGTGTGTGTCTGTTATTAGCAACTGAGAAACATCTCTCCTGACGTCCGTGTCTCAAACCAAGGTTGTCGTAGGTCCAGAAAGGTCCAAATCCTTTCAGTGTTTAATACTGTGTAATTGCATTTTTGTATGTATGTTGTGACATATATCCTGTTCTTTTGCACTGTATTTGCGAGGCTCCGTGGGAAGGGTTAATGAATACTGAGAGAATTTTGGGACTTTGAATGAGAAGCATTCCACAGCTGCTATAGGGTTTAAACATGTTTTGGAGGGAAAAGGCCAGATGTTGTTTACCACCAAAACCAGACAGACTGACCTTTCAACCCATAGGATCACAGCGCTGTACATTTACGGCGCTGTGGGGCATGACTTCAGTACCGTGCCTAATCGCACAGTAACTGGTGTCAGGTGGCTGCTCTGCAGGGAAGGCAGCCATCTTATCTAAGGGTCGCAGGAGCTATTTCCGACCCCATGCAGCCCCAATCACTGCCATTGGCCGCCAGTTCAGACTCTCTTTTAACCATTAATGCTAATGCAGAGGGGGTTAGATGGGGGTGACTGGTGCTTAATGAGTCAGCACCCATCTCACCTAAGGTCAGGCAGGTGACACCAGCGTTTGGCGTCCCCTTCCAGCACTCCAATTGGCTGTAACAACGCCCCAACCAATGGCAATGCTATAGCATCAAAGGGAGACGGAAGAACCTCTCTGCAGGCAGCCATTCTAGCCGGTGACTGCCTGCAGAGAGGTTCTGTGCTTCTGTGTGCTGCTGGTTTCCTTCCTGTGGTGCACAACTACAGCAATCTGTGAAAATAAGAACATCTGGAACTGCTGCAAGGATTTTTTATTTTTTTTGCAACAGTTCCAGATCCCTAATCTACCTAAGCCCCAATCACTGTCTCTATTCCTTCTTCCCAAACAATTTCCACCCCAGAATGACCCAACATTTGACCTTATTTCAAAATAAGGCTCATTCTCGATTACTTCAACAACAAGTTTGCTGAGGTGTGCACCCCAGAAAAAAATGTCTGCACAGAAGAATCCTTATTACTTTTCAAAGTGAGGGCAAGATTTCGCCAGTACCTGCCTCGCAAGCGGACAAGGTATAGGATTACACCCATAAATCGCGCGTTTGCGAAGAAAAATAATCCCGGATTGAACCCCCAGAATGCCTCGTGTGCTAGAAGTTAGTGGGAACATAGTGTGGGACTTACTGCATCCACTGCTGGATAAGGGCTATTCTTTCTATGTGGATAATTACTATACTAATCTTCCACTATTTCAGTCCCTAACGTCCAGATCTACTGTAGCGCGCGGCACAGTGTGCAAAAATCAGACAGAGATCTCTGGATAGGGTAACCACTCAGAAAGGGCAACAGCAGGGCTGTCCTCCATGTGAACATGCTGGTAGTTAAGTACAAGGACAAGAGGGATGTCCTTGTATTGACCACCATTCAAGGTAATGTGACGTGCCGCCCCCCAGGGCCAATCGGGTCCCAGTGTTTAGGAATGCCGAGTGGTGATGCGGCCTGATAGTTTGTGTCCCAGTGCTCCTACCCGGATACTGTCGCTGCCTGGGGTTAGGCTCCACAGCAACAATTGAGTT
Organism: Bufo gargarizans; assembly: GCF_014858855.1. NCBI lineage: Eukaryota > Metazoa > Chordata > Amphibia > Anura > Bufonidae > Bufo > Bufo gargarizans. The sequence goes on along the minus strand of NC_058082.1, from coordinate 14,221,830 downwards.
ATAGTTGGTGGAGCAAGTAGAGTCCAGACTTGGCAAAGGTAAAGGTTTTTAATTGAATAAACTTGTGATAACCTGGTGTCATCCAAATAATACTTGATCCTTCTCTTGGCTCCAGCAGGCTAAGGGTAAACTGGCAGGTGATCTTGCTTTATCTCTCTCTGTTGTACTAATCTCTGACTTCAGTCTGGTTACTGGACTTTCTAGCAGTTCTGGTACCATTGAGTGGAGTGCCTTTGGCCGTTGACCCACTCGTAATCCTCAGTCTATGAAACTGCAAGGAGACGGGGTGCTCTGCAAGCTGCTTCCTAGGGCTCCTGCTGCAGGAGGGGGGAACGCTCCCCTCACTGCACCATGTTGTCTTGTCTCCTTCCAACTCTCAACTCACCACAGCTTCCTGCAACCCCTCCCTTGTTGGGAAGCAGGACTAGCCCACTTCTGCCCAAAGGGGGGAGAATGGAATGGTAAGTTCAATTTTATATAAAGATCTCTCTGCCAGATACACTGCCACCTGTTAATCAGACACTTTACATGTAATACAATACATAGTTGCATAGCAATACTATTAACGCACAGTATCAGAGTACCTGGAATTAAATACACAGATAACATAATATTAACGCACAGTATCAGAGTACCTGGAATTAAATACACAGATAACATTATCTGCTAGCCATCAGAGAAAATAGCTAGGTGTAAGAATGACTCTGGGGTACTACATACTCCCTTACTTAAAATCAAGCCGCTCTTGACTTGTGCTTAGCGTTACATGCAAGGGTCCCCTTTAAGCACTGCCTTATACTACTTTCTGTTACTATTCCATGTTCAGATGCTACAACCCTCACACTACATTGACAATGCATATAAGCTGAATTAGCAATGGCTACCTACACATATGAAGTACCACCCTGTTCCTTATGAGTACGGGAGTCTTTTTTCCTGTTTCCCTCTCAGTGATCCCAGAGAACAACAACTGCACAAGCGATAATTTGTAACTTACTTTGTGTGTACCAAGCTTTAGTACCACTGAAAGCGTGGGGGTGTCATTACTCTGTAATCCCACCACTATACAATGAAGGCCTGCAAATAGAAGGGTATGCTCTAAGCTTTGTCACCTTGAATACTAAACCTGGCAGCTTTTCACTTTTCTCCTTGGAGTAGTGCACAGTGCTTTAGGGTATCTAGAACCAGAAGGAGGAACCAGCCTACTATCACAGTAGTTATGGCCAGATATGTGCCCCCTTCACAGTAGTTATGGCCAGATATGTGCCCCCCTCACAGTAGTTATGGCCAGATATGTGTCCCCCTCACAGTAGTTATGGCCAGATATGTGCCCCCCTCACAGTAGTTATGGCCAGATATGTGCCACCCTCACAGTAGTTATGGCCAGATATGTGCCACCCTCACAGTAGTTATGGCCAGATATGTGCCACCCTCACAGTAGTTATGGCCAGATATGTGCCCCCCTCACAGTAGTTATGGCCAGATATGTGCCCCTCACAGTAGTTATACCCAGATATGTGCCCCCTTCACAGTAGTTATACCCAGATATGTGCCCCTCACAGTAGTTATGGCCAGATATGTGCCCCTCACAGTAGTTATACCCAGATATGTGCCCCTCACAGTAGTTATACCCAGATATGTGCCCCCTTCACAGTAGTTATGGCCAGATATGTGTCCCCCTCACAGTAGTTATGGCCAGATATCTGTCCCCCTCACAGTAGTTATGGCCAGATATGTGCCCCCCTCACAGTAGTTATGGCCAGATATGTGCCCCCTTCACAGTAGTTATGGCCAGATATGTGTCCCCCTCACAGTAGTTATGGCCAGATATGTGCCCCCCTCACAGTAGTTATGGCCAGATATGTGCCACCCTCACAGTAGTTATGGCCAGATATGTGCCACCCTCACAGTAGTTATGGCCAGATATGTGCCACCCTCACAGTAGTTATGGCCAGATATGTGCCCCCCTCACAGTAGTTATGGCCAGATATGTGCCCCCCTCACAGTAGTTATGGCCAGATATGTGCCACCCTCACAGTAGTTATGGCCAGATATGTGCCACCCTCACAGTAGTTATGGCCAGATATGTGCCACCCTCACAGTAGTTATGGCCAGATATGTGCCCCCCTCACAGTAGTTATGGCCAGATATGTGCCCCTCACAGTAGTTATACCCAGATATGTGCCCCCTTCACAGTAGTTAGACCCAGATATGTGCCCCTCACAGTAGTTATGGCCAGATATGTGCCCCTCACAGTAGTTATACCCAGATATGTGCCCCTCACAGTAGTTATACCCAGATATGTGCCCCCTTCACAGTAGTTATGGCCAGATATGTGTCCCCCTCACAGTAGTTATGGCCAGATATGTGTCCCCCTCACAGTAGTTATGGCCAGATATGTGCCCCCTTCACAGTAGTTATGGCCAGATATGTGTCCCCCTCACAGTAGTTATGGCCAGATATGTGTCCCCCTCACAGTAGTTATGGCCAGATATGTGCCCCCCTCACAGTAGTTATGCCCAGATATGTGCCCCCTCACAGTAGTTATGGCCAGATATATGCCCCCCTCACAGTAGTTATGGCCAGATATGTGCTTCCCTCACAGTAGTTATGGCCAGATATGTGCCCCCGTCAATGCTAATGCCCCTTGCAGTGCTCACTATAATTATAATGCCCCCCGCAGTGCTTCCTGTATTTATAATGCCCCTGCAGTGCTTCTGTAATTATATGCCCCCCCCCCCCCCACAGTGCTCCCTGTATTTATAATGCCCCCTGCAGAACCCCCTGGAGTTATAATCTTCTCTGTAGTGCCCCCATGAATTATAATGCCTGTCCTTTCCCTCTAATCTTCTATACCATGCAGTCCCATGTAAATAACATATCTTCCTTACAGTCTTCTATAACATACAGTCAGATGTAAATAACTTAAATCCCCTCCTTTAGCCCCTTTAACACATAGTCCAATGTAAATAACATCACTCTTTACCCTCCAGTCCCATGTAAATTACATATTTCTTACTGTCCTTTATAATAACCAGCCCTATGTGAACACCAGTCATCTCCCTCCAATCTTTTATAACATACAGTCCCAGTTAAATAACATATTTCCTCCCACTAAGGGTCCATTCACACATCCGTAGAATGGCTCCGGATCCATTCCGCAACTTGCGTAACGAATCCGGACGCATTTATTCTCTATGGGGCTGGAAAAGATCCGCATTTCCGGAGCGCGGCCCCCGATCTTCCGGTCCGCGGCTCCCGAAAAAAAAACAGATCATGTTCTATTCTTGTCCGCAATTGTGGACAAGAATAGGTAGTTCTATGGGGATGCCGGCCGGGCATATTGCGGATCTGCAATACACTACGGACGTGTTTATGGACCCCAAGCAGGGAGGAGATATAATGGGGGAACCACATCTCCCAGCATTTCTCTCATATTGATTCCATGGCATCACAGGTCTGCACTGCTGAGTGCTGCCCTTTTCTGCACTGAACACATGATGGTGACCTCATCACAGGTCCTACCACCACTTCCACTGTTAAAAAGATCACATGACTATGATGACATCACAGGTCCTTCAGCTATGGAGTTTCGGCACCACGGGCAGCAGATACACAGTGTGCATGGAGTTTAGATACTATTGATACATAGTAAGCCCTAATCAGGGTCCCCCAAACCCCCCAAACCCCAAGGTGACAAGGTAACACTGTTGGCAGAGGAAGGAAGGGAATTTTTTAAATAAAATAAATAGAAAAAAAAAAACAACCACTGCTGGCACTGAGATGATCCCCCTCCCACGCTGAACCAGCTGCACAGGTGGTATGTCTGCCCGGTATGTTCTCAGGTATCTCACCTTCCTGAAGCTCATTGGGCTCCTAGGTCTTACATCTTTACTGATGGACTTCAGGCCTGGTCGGACCCCATGGCCTCTTTAGCAGTAACTGGATCCTGAGATATGAAATCCTCATTGCTATCTGTGATCCTCTGGTCACCTCCAGTGGTGGAACTTGGAACTGGGTTAATTTCTGCTAATGAAGACGGCCTATGTGACCTAGATGGTTCTGCTGGAGCTTGTGGATAGAGTATCGCTGGCTCCAGAGATGATGGCAGAAAGGTCTTGTGGTGCAAGGGGTCATTAGTATAGGCCAACACACATGCAGGGATTCTCAGAACCTGGCCTATCTCCATCAGCGCTGCTCCAGACTGCAGTGCAGGAGTTCCACCTGTGTCCACCACACCGGCCGGTGCGGGGAATGATTAAGTTGCTGGGGGCTGTGATTTCTCCCTGGCAGTCTGTATTTCTATCACCATGAGGAGCACTTCAGGCCCACATCATGGATCTCTAATTTTCATTGCGCGGCTTTTCTGCCATTTTGCTGAGGCAATATAGCAATTTGGGAGCATGTTGCTATGGGCAACAGCAGCAGAATAGGTGCATGGCCCCTTTAAGAGTTGAGGCAACCTCCCAATATAGGGGCTCCATAATGCAGATTATGGCCCTAACAGTCCTTCTTAAGGTTAGTTTCCCCAGCAGTGCTTACTCAGACCTTCTGGATGTTGATTATCAGGATTCAGTGAAGCTAGAACTGTATTTCCTCTTCTCAAGATGGCTGCTGCTTTTACTTCCTGTAAGGGTACAGTTGGTTTCTTTGTCCCCTTGGGAACTTGAACTCAGCATTTTAGTTCCTTCTGCTTCAAAGATGGTTCGTCTGTGGAGGCGGGCTGTTTGTTTCCTTCTCCCTTAGTACATTGGGCACAAATCCAAGATGTCTGATTAACCCCTATTTTGCCACACTGCTGCAATTTTTACAGATGTGGTGGGCCTTTTGTAGTAGGACACAGAAGTAAATATCCTGTTTGTGACACAAAAAAATGCAACATGAGCTGGAAGACTCCTGCTATAGGAGGGGGGCGCTCCCCTCACTGCACCATATCTTGTCTCCTTCCAACTCTCAATTCACCATAGCTTCCCGCAACCCTTTCCTTGGTGGGAAGTAGGAGTAGCCTACATCTGCTCAAAGGGGAGGGGAAGAATGGAACGGTAAGTTCAGTTCCCTACAGTAACACCATCTCCGCTGCCCCTGTGAGAGGTAGCACTACCACTGTCCCCAAGCCAGACTGCATCCTAGACTACAACGTCAACATGGGAGGGGTTGCCCTGAGTGCAGGGAGAGCGCTGGGAGGAGGAGCACAGCCCTGAGTGCCGGGGAGAGCGCTGGGAGGAGGAGCACAGCCCTGAGTGCCTGGGAGAGCGCTGAGAGGAGGAGCACAGCCCTGAGTGCCTGGGGAGAGCCCTGGGAGGAGGAGCACAGCCCTGAGTGCAGGGGAGAACGCTGGGAGGAGGAGCACAGCCCTGAGTGCAGGGAGAGCACTGGGAGGAGGAGCACAGCCCTGAGTGCAGGGAGAGCGCTGGGAGGAGCAGCACAGCCCTAAATGTCGGGGAGGGCGCTGGGAGGAGGAGCACAGCCCTGAGTGTCGGGGAGAGCGCTGAGAGGAGAAGCACAGCCCTGAGTGCCAGGGAGAGTGCTGGGAGGAGCACAGCCCTGAGTGCAGGGGAGAGGTCTGAGAGGAGGAGCACAGCCATGAGTGCCGGGGAGAGCGCTGGGAGGAGGAGCAGAGCCCTGAGTGCAGGGAGGGCGCTGAAAGGAAGAGCACAGCCCTGAGTGTCGGGGAGGGTGCTGGGAGGAGGAGCACAGCCCTGAGTGCCGGGGAGAGCGCTGGGAGGAGGAGCACAGCCCTGAGTGCCGGGGAGAGCACTGGGAGGAGGAGCACAGCCCTGAGTGCAGGGAGAGGTCTGAGAGGAGGAGCACAACCCTGAGTGTCGGGGAGAGCGCTGAGAGGAGGAGCACAGCCCTGAGTGCCGGGGAGAGCGCTGGGAGGAGGAGCACAGCCCTGAGTGCAGGGAGAGCGCTGAGAGGAGGAGCACAGCCCTGAGTGCAGGGGAGAGCGCTGGGAGAAGGAGCACAGCCCTGAGTGCCGGGGAGAGCCCTGGAAGGAGGAGCACAGCCCTGAGTGTCGGGGATAGCCCTGGAAGGAGGAGCACAGCCCTGAGTGTCGGGGAGAGCCCTGGAAGGAGGAGCACAGCCCTGAGTGTCGGGGAGAGCCCTGGAAGGAGGAGCACAGCCCCGAGTGCAGGGGAGAGCACTGGGAGGAGGAGCAGAGCCCTGAGTGCCGGGGAGAGCGCTGAGAGGAGGAGCACAGCCCTGAGTGCAGGGGAAAGCGCTGGGAGGAGGAGCACAGCCCTGAGTGCAGGGAGAGGCCTGGGAGGAGGAGCACAGCCCTGAGTGCCGGGGAGAGCGCTGGGAGGAGGAGCACAGCCCTGAGTGCCTGGGAGAGCGCTGAGAGGAGGAGCACAGCCCTGAGTGCCTGGGGAGAGCCCTGGGAGGAGGAGCACAGCCCTGAGTGCAGGGGAGAACGCTGGGAGGAGGAGCACAGCCCTGAGTGCAGGGAGAGCACTGGGAGGAGGAGCACAGCCCTGAGTGCAGGGAGAGCGCTGGGAGGAGGAGCACAGCCCTGAGTGTCGGGGAGGGCGCTGGGAGGAGGAGCACAGCCCTGAGTGTCGGGGAGAGCGCTGAGAGGAGAAGCACAGCCCTGAGTGCCGGGGAGAGTGCTGGGAGGAGGAGCACAGCCCTGAGTGCAGGGGAGAGGTCTGAGAGGAGGAGCACAGCCATGAGTGCCGGGGAGAGCGCTGGGAGGAGGAGCAGAGCCCTGAGTGCAGGGAGGGCGCTGAAAGGAAGAGCACAGCCCTGAGTGTCGGGGAGGGTGCTGGGAGGAGGAGCACAGCCCTGAGTGCCGGGGAGAGCGCTGGGAGGAGGAGCACAGCCCTGAGTGCCGGGGAGAGCACTGGGAGGAGGAGCACAGCCCTGAGTGCAGGGAGAGGTCTGAGAGGAGGAGCACAACCCTGAGTGTCGGGGAGAGCGCTGAGAGGAGGAGCACAGCCCTGAGTGCCGGGGAGAGCGCTGGGAGGAGGAGCACAGCCCTGAGTGCAGGGAGAGCGCTGAGAGGAGGAGCACAGCCCTGAGTGCAGGGGAGAGCGCTGGGAGAAGGAGCACAGCCCTGAGTGCCGGGGAGAACCCTGGAAGGAGGAGCACAGCCCTGAGTGTCGGGGAGAGCCCTGGAAGGAGGAGCACAGCCCTGAGTGTCGGGGAGAGCCCTGGAAGGAGGAGCACAGCCCTGAGTGTCGGGGAGAGCCCTGGAAGGAGGAGCACAGCCCTGAGTGCAGGGGAGAGCACTGGGAGGAGGAGCAGAGCCCTGAGTGCCGGGGAGAGCGCTGAGAGGAGGAGCACAGCCCTGAGTGCAGGGGAAAGCGCTGGGAGGAGGAGCACAGCCCTGAGTGTCGGGGAGAGCACTGGGAGGAGGAGCAAAGCCCTGAGTGCAGGGGAGAGCACTGGGAGGAGGAGCACAGCCCTGAGTGCCGGGGAGAGCACTGGGAAAAGGAGCAGAGACCTGAGTGCAGGGGAGAGCGCTGGGAGGAGGAGCACAGCCCTGAGTGCCGGGGAGAGCGCTGGGAGGAGGAGCACAGCCCTGAGCGCCGGGGAGAGCACTGAGAGGAGGAGCACAGCCCTGAGCGGCTGTCACAACCAGACAGCTGAGAAGCTCTGAAAGAAGCCTTTCAGAACCTCCTCCTTAAGTGTTCTTTGTTGTGCTGTTCAGTTCCTCATCTCGTTAGCCTCTCTCAGCTGTCATGGAGTTGGACTGATTGCATCCCTTTAAATTCCGCCCCATAATGCATTACTGGGCGGCTTATACTTCTTCCTGGAGTGTGTGTGCATCCTGATCCTGTTTTCCTGTCTGCTACAAAGTTAAGTGCTGTACATTTATCTGTTATTTTCTGTTTGCTGGATCTCAGGTGAACCTGACTCCCTCCGTGTCTGGTGTAGGGAGCCGGTGGTCGTGTCCCCTCACTATTGTAGGGTGTTCAGGGGTTATATAGTCGAGGTACGTGGATATGCAACCATCCACCTCTGGGATCTTTGCATAGGCTGAGCAGCCAGGGAAAGTGCTAGGTCTCGTGCAGGGGTCTCCCTCTTGGTTCCTTAGCTTTGGATCCAGTGAGTCATATATGCATGTTGCATTGTCTTGTTTCCTGTACACCGTCCGTGACATTATAAGCCGCCAAAACCGTCTCAAGCATGGATCCGTTTCACTTTTGGCTGAACGCCTTCAGGGTCTTTCATTGGAGGTAGCTGATCTCAGCAGGACTTTTTCTCGGCTTCAAGTGACCGGTTCAGCTGGCGTTCATGGAGTTTATTCTGAGCCTAAGATCTCGCTCCCGGATACGTTCTCCGGGGGTAGTGAGAATTTTGTGCGTTTTAGAGAGGCTTGCAAACTCCATTTTCGCCTTCTTCCCCATTCCTCTGGTGATTAGGAACGGAGGGTGGGGATAATTATATCGCTGCTCAGGGGTAACGCTCAGTCCTGGGCCTTTTCGCTGCCGAAGGGGGCACGGCCCCTCCGTTCAGTGGATGAATTCTTTTTAGCCCTGGGTTAGATATATGATGATCCGGATCGTATTGCTCTGGCTGAGTCTAGACTACGTCTATTATGCCAGGGTAAACAATCCACAGAGATATACTGCTCAGAATTTCGGAGATGGGCAGCTGATACTGGTTGGAATGATGCTGCACTCCGAAGTCAATTTTGCCATGGTCTTTCAGAAGGATTGAAAGATGCATTCGCCTTTCATGAAAGGCCTATTTCTTTGGACTCTGCTATGTCTCAGGCCGTTCGTATTGACAGGCGTCTTAGAGAGAGAGGAGAGATCTCTCCTTCCTGTCATACTCAGTCCCAGGACAGTGTAGCGGTCTCATTCTGTGCGCAGGGGTCTCAGTCGCTGTCAGCCCCTTCTGAGCAGGAGCCCATGCAGCTGGGGTTGATTGCTTCTGACAATAGAAGATTCAGCCTGCATGGGAGGGTTTGTTTTTGTTGTGGAGGTATAAATCATTTGGCAAATGTTTGTCCTTCTAGGAGATTCAGGCAGTTCTCTGGGAGTAATAAAGAAACAAAAAGGAAAAAATCTTTTAAAAATGTTCCGTCTGTTATTATTGGCAGGGTTGAGGCAGAAATTGAAGGTTTTCCGTTTGCTTGTAGTTCCCGTTTTGTCCTGCCGGCTAGGGTGGCGCTAGAGAGCAAGAACATTTTTTGTGAGATTTTTGTGGATAGTGGAGCAGCGCTCAATCTCATTTATAGTCAATTTGCGATAACTCATGGTGGTTTCCAGGTGTGCACTTTGGGAAAGGATATTCCTGTTTTTGCTGTTGATTCCACTCCACTTTCTCAGAAATCATTAAAGGGCATAGTTCACAATATCCGTTTAATTGTGAGTGATGCTCATGTTGAGGATGTGTCATGTTTCGTCCTTAGCGGTTTGCCTACTCCTCTAGTGTTGGGGCTACCCTGGCTCACTAAACATAACCCCACCATTGATTGGCAAGCGAGGCAAATAAATGGTTGGAGTGACTTTTGCATAGAGAATTGCCTCATGACATCTGTTTCTGAGGTTGCTACTAAGACTGTACCATCATTTCTCTCTGAATTTTCGGATGTCTTCTCTGAGAGTGGAGTTCAGGATTTGCCTCCGCACAGGGAGTATGATTGCCCTATTAATCTCATCCCAGGCGCCAAGCTGCCTAAATCTCGTTTATACAATCTTTCCCAACCTGAAAGGATCGCTATGCGTGCTTATATCTCTGAGAGTCTGAGAAAAGGACACATACGACCCTTGAAGTCACCTGTTGCCGCTGGTTTTTTCTTTGTTAAGAAAAAAGATGGTTTTTTAAGACCTTGTCTGGATTTCAGGGAGCTGAACAGTATCACTATTCATGACCCTTATCCGCTTCCTCTGATCCCGGACCTGTTTAACCAGGTTGTTGGGGCTAAAGTCTTTTCCAAATTAGATCTAAGAGGGGCATACAACCTGGTCAGGGTCAGAGAAGGAGACGAATGGAAGACGGCCTTCAATACCCCTGAGGGCCATTTTAAAAATTTGGTTATGCCTTTTGGTTTGATGAATGCCCCAGCCGTTTTTCAGCATTTCGTGAACAGCATTTTTTATCATTTGATGGGAAAATTTGTATTAGTGTATTTGGATGACATTTTGATTTTTTCTCCTGATTTCAAAACTCATAAGGAACATTTACGTCAGGTCTTGCTCATCCTGCGGGAGAATAAATTATATCCGAAACTGGAAAAATGTGTGTTTGCGGATCCAGAAATTCAATTTCTGGGGTTTCTTCTCTCCGCTTCTGGTTTTCGCATGGACCCCGAGAAGGTCCGCGCTGTGCTTGAGTGGGAGCTTCCTGAGAATCAGAAGGCGCTGATGCGTTTTTTGGGCTTTGCCAATTATTACAGGAAGTTTATTTTGAATTATTCCTCTGTTGTTAAACCACTCACTGATATGACCAGAAAGGGGGTAGATTTTTCTTCCTGGTTGGTAGAGGCGCGTAAGGCTTTTTCTAATATCAAGGAGAGTTTTGCTTCCGCTCCCATCTTGGTGCAACCTGATATTTCTTTACCCTTCATAGTTGAAGTTGATGCTTCTGAGGTGGGTGTGGGTGCGGTCTTGTCTCAGGGTTCCTCTCCTGCCAAATGGCGACCGTGTGCCTTTTTCTCGAAAAAACTCTCCTCCGCAGAGAGAAATTACGATGTGGGAGATAGGGAATTGTTGGCCATCAAGTTGGCTTTTGAGGAATGGCGCCATTGGCTAGAGGGAGCCAGACACCCTATTACCGTATTTACTGACCATAAAAATCTGGCCTACTTGGAGTCAGCCAAGCGTCTGAACCCGAGACGTTCCGCCCTGGGGCTAAGAATGTGAAGGCAGATGCCCTGTCACGTTGTTTTCCGGGTGGCGGGAATTTTGAAGACCCGGGTCCCATTTTGGCTGAAGGTGTGGTGGTCTCTGCTCTTTTTTCTGAATTGGAGGCAGAGGTGCAGGCAGCCCAGTCAGAGGCTCCTGATCTTTGTCCTCCTGGGAGGTTGTTTGTGCCTCTCGCTTTAAGACACAAGATTTTTAAGGAACACCACGATACGGTCCTTGCTGGGCACCCGGGGGCAAGAGCCACACTGGATCTCATCGCTGGGAGATTCAGGTGGCCTGCGCTTCGTAAGTCGGTTGAGGGTTTTGTGACAGCCTGCGAGACTTGCGCTCGTGCCAAAGTCTCTCATTCACGGCCATCAGGTCCTCTCCTTCCCTTACCCATTCCTTCCCGTCCTTGGACACATCTGTCCATGGACTTCATTACGGACCTGCCTCGTTCCTCGGGGAAGACTGTGATTCTGGTGGTGGTGGACCGTTTTAGCAAAATGGTGCATTTCATCCCTTTTCCTGGTTTGCCCAATGCTAAGACGCTGGCGCAGGCATTTATTGATCACATTGTCAAATTGCACGGTATTCCTTCAAACATAGTCTCTGATAGGGGCACGCAGTTTGTTTCCAGATTCTGGAAGGCTTTCTGTTCTCGCTTGGGGGTTCGGTTGTCATTCTCTTCTGCTTTCCACCCGCAGTCGAATGGCCAGACGGAGCGCGTCAATCAGATTCTGGAGACATATCTGGGCTGTTTTGTGGCGGAGAATCAGGAGGATTGGTGTTCTTTTTTGTCCCTTGCTGAGTTTGCTTTAAATAACCGTCGTCAGGAGTCCTCTGATAAGTCACCATTTTTTGGTGCATATGGGTTTCATCCGCAGTTTGGGACTTTCTCGGGAGAGGGGTCTTCTGGTTTACCTGATGAGGACAGATTCTCCTCGTCTTTGTCATCTATTTGGCAAAAGATTCAGGATAATCTAAAGAGCATGAGTGAGAGATATAAGCGTGTGGCAGATAAGAGACGTGTGCTTGGTCCGGACCTGAATGTTGGTGATCTGGTGTGGTTGTCTACCAAGAATATCAAATTGAAGGTTCCCTCCTGGAAGTTGGGTCCTAGGTTTATTGGGCCTTACAAAATCCTGTCTGTCATTAATCCTGTTGCCTACCGTCTTGATCTTCCTCAGACTTGGAAGATCCATAATGTTTTTCATAAGTCCTTATTGAAACCTTATGTTCAACCCATTGTACCCTCGCCTTTGCCTCCTCCTCCGATTATGGTTGATGGGAATCTTGAATTTCAGGTCTCTAGGATTGTGGATTCTCGTCTTGTCCGCGGTTCTCTCCAGTACCTTGTTCATTGGGAGGGTTATGGTCCTGAGGAGAGGATGTGGGTCCCAGTGACGGACATTAAGGCCTCTCGTCTCATCAGGGCTTTCCATAGGTCCCATCCTGAGAAGGTGGGCTCTGAGTGTCTGGAGTCCACTCGTAGAGGGAGGGGTACTGTCACAACCAGACAGCTGAGAAGCTCTGACAGAAGCCTTTCAGAACCTCCTCCTTGAGTGTTCTTTGTTGTGGTATTCAGTTCCTCATCTCGTTAGCCTCTCTCAGCTGTCATGTAGTTGGACTGATTGCATCCCTTTAAATTCCTCCCCATAATGCATTACTGGGCGGCTTATACTTCCTCCTGGAGTGTGTGTGCATCCTGATCCTGTTTTCCTGTCTGCTACAAAGTTAAGTGATGTACATTTATCTGTTATTTTCTGTTTGCTGGATCCCAGGTGACCCTGACTCCCTCCCTTAGCTTTGGATCCAGTGAGTCATATATGCATGTTGCATTGTCTTGTTTCCTGTACACCGTCCATGACAGCGGCGGGGAGAGCGCTGGGAGAAGGAGCACAGCCCTGAGTGCCGGGGAGAGCGCTGGGAGGGGGAGCAAAGTTCTTAGTGACGGGGAGAGTGCTGGGAGGAGGAGCACAGCCCTGAGTGCCGGGGAGAGCACTTGGAGGAGGAGCAGAGACCTGAGTGATGGAGAAAGCGCTGGGAGAAGGAGAACAGTCCTAAGTGTCGGGGAGAGCGCTTGGAGGAGGAGCACAGCCCTGAGTGCCGGGGAGAGTACTAGGAGTAGGAGCACAGCGCTGAGTGTCGGGGAGAGCAATGGGAGGAGGAGCACAGCCCTGAGTGCCGGGGAGAGTGCTGAGAGGAGGAGAACATCCCTGAGTGCCGGGGAGAGCGCTGAGAGGAGGAGAACAGCCCTGAGTGCCGGGGAGAGTGCTGGGAGGAGGAGCAAAGCCCTGAGTGCCGGGGAAAGCGCTGAGAGCAGGAGAGAAGCCCTGAGTGCTGGGGAGAGCGCTGAGAGGAGGAGCACAGCCCTGAGTGCTGGGGAGAGCGCTGGGAGGAGGAGAAAAGCCCTGACTGCCTGGTAGAGCGCTGGGAGGAGGAGCACAGCCCTGAGTGACGGAGAAAGCGCTGGGAGAAGGAGAACAGCCCTAAGTTCCGGGAAGAGTGCTGGGAGGAGGAGAACAGTCCTGAGTGCCGGGGAGATCGCTGGGAGATGGAGCACAGACCTGAGTGCTGGGTAGAGCGCTGGGAGGAGGAGTATAGCCTTTAGTGCCGGGGAGAGCATTGGGTGGAGAGGCATATCTCTGAGTGCCGGGTAAAGCGCTGGGAGAAGGAGCATAGCCCTGAATGTCAGGGAGAGCGCTGTAAGGAGGAGCACAGCCCTGAGTGTCGGGGAGAGTGCTGGGAGGAGGAGCACAACCCTAAATGCCGGGGAGAGCGCTGGGATGAGGAGCAAACCCCTGAGTTCTGGGTAGAGCGCTGGGAGGAGGAGCAAAGCCCTGAGTGGCGGGGAGAGTGCTGGAAGGTGGAGCAAAGCCCTGAGTGCCAGGGAGAGCGCTGAGAAGAGGTGAACAGCCCTGAGTGCCAGGGAGGGCGCTGAGAGGAGTACAACAGCCCAGAGTTTAGGGGAGAGCGCTAAGAGGAGCAGCAGAGATCTGAATGCCAGGAAAAGCACTGGGAGGAGGAGAACAGCCCTGAGTGCTGGGGAGAGCGCTGGGAGGAGGAGCACAGCCCTGAGTGCTGGGGAGAGCGCTGGGAGGAGGAGCACAGGCCTGAGTGCCAGGAAGAACTCTGGGAGAAGGAGCACAGCCCTGAGTGCCAGGGAGAGGCCTGGGAGGAGGAGCACAGCCCTGAGTGCAGGGAGAGGCCTGGGAGGAGGAGCACAGCCCTGAGTGCAGGGAGAGGCCTAGGAGGAGGAGCACAGCCCTGAGTGTCGGGGAGAGCGCTGAGAAGAGGTGAACAGCCCTGAGTGCCAGGGAGGGCGCTGAGAGGAGTACAACAGCCCAGAGTTTAGGGGAGAGTGCTAAGAGGAGCAGCAGAGACCTGAATGCCAGGAAAAGCACTGGGAGGAGGAGCACAGCCCTGAGTGCTGGGGAGAGCGCTGGGAGGAGGAGCACAGGCCTGAGTGCCAGAAAGAACTCTGGGAGAAGGAGCACAGCCCTGAGTGCCAGGGAGAGGCCTGGGAGGAGGAGCACAGCCCTGAGTGCCAGGGAGAGGCCTGGGAGGAGGAGCACAGCCCTGACTGCCGGGGAGAGCGCTGGGAGGAGAACAGCCCTGAGTGCCGGGGAGAGCGCTAGGAGGAGAACAGCCCTGACTGCCGGGGAGAGCGCTGGGAGGAGGAGCACAGCCCTGAGTGCCGGGGAGAGCACTGGGAGGAGAACAGCCCTGACTGCCGGGGAGAGCGCTGGGAGGAGGAGCACAGACCTGAATGCCAGGAAAAGCACTGGGAGGAGGAGCACAGCCCTGAGTGCTGGGGAGAGCGCTGGGAGGAGGAGCACAGGCCTGAGTGCCAGGAAGAACTCTGGGAGAAGGAGCACAGCCCTGAGTGCCAGGGAGAGGCCTGGGAGGAGGAGCACAGCCCTGACTGCCGGGGAGAGCGCTGGGAGGAGAACAGCCCTGAGTGCCGGGGAGAGCGCTGGGAGGAGAACAGCCCTGACTGCCGGGGAGAGCGCTGGGAGGAGGCGCACCATCCCTTCTGAACCCTGCCATGTGCCCAATCCATATGGGGGTTTCTGTAAACTGCGGAATCATGGTAACAAATATTGAGTTTTTTTTTGCTTTTAACCCTTGTCATATTACGGGAAAAACGGATTCAAATAAACACGGGGTTCAACAAAAATTTAAGAAAAATGGAGACAAATGTTATCTCCATTTTTCTTTAATTTTTGTGGAACCCCGAAGCTTGTAAAATCATTTTTTAATAATTTCAGGTGTGTAGTTTGTAAAATGTAATTTATGGGTGGTTTCAATTATTTATTTATTTTTTTCTCACTTTAGTTTTTCCTGTGTATACTGCTGGTTGTGTCTGCTGTATCTGAGGTTAGTGGGGGTCATTCACTGTGAGCTGTTGTCACACATGGATTACATTAATTGAATTCAGCTCCGCCCCAACCTTTGATATAAGCAGCACCAGTATTCACACCACCTTGCTATGACTAACGGTGTTATATACTGTACATCCGAAACACGTCACAGGAGGTGCGTTTTTCTGTGCACTAGGTGTTTGGCATACCTGGATTTTATGACTACTTTTCAATAAAGGATTCCATTGTTTTATCCGGAGGCTGGAATGAACTTTTTCTTCAGTTTGCATTTGTTGGGAGTGCTTTTCCGTGACCCGGACCTCTGCATTTGAGCTGGCCATGATTATTTAGGTCCTTTAAAGAGACTTAATAAATATATTGGTCCTTAAAAAAGTGTGTTCTGGAAATTTTATAGAAAATCTGGTACTAAAATTCAAAACCTTCTAACTAGAGATGAGCAAATATCATATTTAGAAATTCGTTCACACTTCGTTTGTTGGTTAAAGGTGAATTGCATTATGGATTCCGTTGCCACGGATTATAACCCAATTCTATGACGGAATGCATAACGGAATGCCTTTCGAGAGATTCCATTATTCATTCGTCATAATAGAAGTCTATGGGCTGCAAAACGGATCCGTCCCGTTTCCGTTAAGCAGGGGAAATTCGCTCATCTCTACTTCTAATGTAGTGAAAAAAATAAATTACATTTACAAAGTGATGAAAACATAAATTAGACATATGAGGAATGTTGGCTGATAACTGTTTTATGAGGTATTACTATCTGTTTTAAAAGTGCAGAGATTCAAATTTAGAAAATTGCTAATTTTCAATAAATTTAGAATTTTTTTTATAAATAAAAGAAAAAATATTGACCCAAATTTACCCCTAACATGAAGTGCAATATGTCGTGAGAAAGCATTCTCAGAATGGCTTGGATAAGTGAAGCGTTACAAAGTTATTACCACATAAAGTATCAAATGTCAGATATAACTGGGACTCAAGGTGAAAAGTGGCTCAGTATTAAAGCGGTTAAATGCCTGGTGCTAACTTGTTTTTGTCTGGAAAATCTGCTGAGTCATTACCATTGAGTATCACTGAAGCTCTAATATAAGTCTATGACAGACAGGAAGTGTAACATTGTATCTGTTTGTGCTGAGCTTCTCCCCTCCACCCCTCCCACTAGACGGTTCCAGTCTATCTATAAATGGTATATAAGGAGAGCAGTCAGAGCCCCTAGTGTTCTGCAGTTAGGGACCAGTGCTTGGAAGAGGAGACTCTGCTGGACTACTGAGTGACTAGAAGATGCTGAGATGGGGATATGCTGCCTCAGACCCTGGATCACCAGCCTTGGACCAGGGTACCAGCCTTCTGAAGAGAGAGAGAAGGACAGCTAGCTCAGGCCTTTCCTCAGCATCAAACCCTTCTCCTGCCAGGGAGGAGACTGGAGAAGCCAGCTCAGTGCACTGCCTATATTGTTTTGCACTTGAGTTCCTCCAGTAAAGAAGCACCTTGGTTACTGCAGACCTTCACTCTCTGGGCTTATTTCCCATTGGGGTGCACCACACCTTACCATCCCTTTCTGGAGAGCTGCAACATGTGCTGACACCTTACTGGTGTCTGGGGAATCCAGTCTGGAGTTGGGGCCACCTCAAACCTGGCCACTGCAGTTGGACGACACAAACAGGATTACAGTCCAGCAGCAGCAGAGCAAGTCATCGTTAAACCAGCCCCAGTGACTCAAGGCAACCGGTGGTGACTATAGGAATGCCCAAGCCCGTATCTGATGTGAACCAGCCCCATATAAGCATGTGTAACTGTAAGTGTTCCTCTCGTGGGGTCTGCCACAAGCAAGTGACTGTGCTAGTGAAGAACTGCTGTTGTAAAGAAAAGTCTTTACAGCAAGATATACAGTAGAAGTTTCTTCTATGATGGTGTCCTTTGTGCTGATGATCTTTGTATCCTCTAAAAAAAAAAACATTGTCTTTCTGTCACCACCAGACATCTGAGAAGCTCTGACAGACGTTCTTCAGAACCTCCTGCTTGAGGTTTCTTTTGTTTTGCTTTCGTTTTCTCATCTCGTTAGCCTCTCTCAGCTGTCATGTAGTTGCACTGATTGCATCCCTTTAAATCCCTTCCCAGACTGCTTCACTTTGCGGTTTATACAACTTCCTGGAGTGTGTGCATGCTGGATACGAGTCTTCTACAGATAAGTTTTGTTCATTCTTTTGTGTTTTCCTGTTTGCTGGATCCCAGGTGACCCTGACTCCCTCCGTATCAAGTGTAGGGATCCGGTGGTCATGTCCCCTCACTATTATAGGGTGTTCAGGTGTTATACAGTCGAGGAACGAGGATATGTGATCATCTACCATTGAGATTTTTGCATAGGCTGAGCAGTTAGGGAGAGAGCCAGGTCTGATGCAGGGCTCTCCCTTTGGTTCCTTAGTTTTGGATCCAGTCAGTCGGATCTTCATTTTGTGTCTTCTAGTTTTCTGTACACCTTCCGTGACACTTTCTGTGAGCTATGAAAAAGGTGTTGTACTGGTCACATTCAGTCTGTTATATCACCAGCTGTGATATGCTATGGTCAGCCCTATAAAGGGTTAAGTGAAAAAGGGTCAGAATGATGCTTGATGTGATGACCACTTAGAGAAGGGGCTTATTCTCATATGCACTGTGTATATTGTACATAATGACTATGTTGGTGGTACATGTCCTAGATCAGTGACCTGACCACAGCACCTGCTATCCTGTTCTGCCCCAGCAGTGACCAGTGATAGATGATGACACTGGGAGATTAGCTGATAACAGATAGGAAGGCTGATAATAGTGTTAGGATAGAGGAGCGTTAATAACAAAGGGAGGTTAACAGATAACTGCTGGAGGATAGCTGATAACTACGGGAGGATAGCTGATAACTACGGGAGGATAGCTGGTAACTGCGGGAGGATAGCTGGTAACTACGGGAGGATAGCTGGTAACTACGGGAGGATAGCTGGTAACTACGGGAGGATAGCTGGTAACTACGGGAGGATAGCTGGTAACTACGGGAGGATAGCTGATAACTACGGGAGGATAGCAATAACAATGGGAGAATAGCTGGTAACTGCGGGAGGATAGCTCATTATAGCAGGAGGATACATTTATCTTTATCTTCACTGTTGGAACCATATACTTCATCTTTTCACGCTCCTTCTCCTCATCCTCCTTCTTCTCTTTCTCCTTCCACTTGTCATTTTCCTCCTCCTCCTTTTACTCAATCTTATTTCTCCTTTTCCTCCTTCTCCTCATTCTCTATCTTCTCCTAACCTTCCATGCCTCTCCTCTTACCCCTTCTTCTCATCCTCCTTTTCTTTTTCCTTGTTGTCCTACTCATCCTCATTCCTCTTCTCCTCGTTATCCTTTTCCTTGGCCTCCACATCCTCCTTCTTCTCTTCCTCATTATACTTCATCTTCTTTCTCCTCTTCCTACTTCTCCTCATCCTCCTTCCTCTTGTTCTCCTTCTCCCTTTCCTCCTCCTAACCTTCTATGCTTCTCCTCTTCCTTGTTACATAGAAACCTAGAATGTGTCGGCAGATAAGAACCATTTGGCCCATCTAGTCTGCCCAATATACTGAATACTATGGATAGCCCCCGGCCCTATCTTATATAAAGGATGGCCTTATGCCTATCCCATGCATGCTTAACCTCCTCCACTGTATTTGCAGCTACCACTTCTGCAGGAAGGCTATTCCCTGCATCCACTACTCTCTCAGTAAAGTAATACTTCCTGATATTACTGTTAAACCTTTGCCCCTCTAATGTAACACTATGTCCTCTTGTAGCAGATTTTCTTCTTTTAAATTCACTTCTTTCTTTTCCTCCTTCCCCCATCATCTTCCTCACTCTCCTCCGGCTCATTGTCCTCTTTCTTCTCATCCTTATTCTTCATCTATGCTTTTCCTCTTCATCTCACTTCTCCTCATCTTCCATCTCCGTGTCCTCCTCCTTCTCGCCCCCCACACCTTTTCTCCTCTTCCTCCTTCTCGTCCCCCACACCTTTTCTCCTCATTCTCCCCCTTCTACAGTTTCCTTATCCTCAGTAACTTTTCTTCTTCTCCTTTTCCTCTTTCACTTTTCACCTTTCATTATTTCTTCTACAGACTGAAGTGTATACAGAAACATTATGAAGTCTTGTTGTCATTTCTTATTTAAGAATGACATAGCATAGCTGGGAGGGTTCAGAGGAAGCAATTAAGGCTAATTTAGGGAATGGAGTAGACAAGTGTCATGCATGGAGGCGGCGCTGACCTACTGGGGATCACAGACGTGATACGTTCCACACATTGCGATGTGCGGGGAAGACATCTCATCAGTAAATATGAGATTACACAGCACATACTGGAGCCGTCCCTTCAGCTGATGCTTCTGGTGACTGATCGTGGTCTTCTGTGGATGCCTTGTACAGATGTCCATCACTGTGCTGTCCTTTTCAATCTCATTAAATGGATTTCAGATAATTACAGCAAAACACAACACACATTGGAGTTGATGATAAGCGTTTGCTCCACCATCAGCCGCTTTTCATGTAATAACTTTTGTGGGTGAGGAGTGGCAACAGGATCCCAAAGACCATAAGCCGAGAGCTCGTTATACCACTAGTTAGGGTTAATTTCCATGATGTGTTATAGATCCAATGTCACTGACTTCAGTCCAATGTAGAATGACACATGGAGGTGAGATCAGCGGCAAATGGGATTCTGCTCAGTGAGCTCTTCACACATTGAAAGTACGGGAAGAAGCAGCACTGGAAACATCCAACTCTGTGCTGACAACCAAGCTGTCCCCCAGGGAACCCTCATCCTGTCACTAATGATGGTGTATTGCAGCACTGAAGTTCCTTCACAGTCTTTTCTTGCACAGTGGCGCCCCCTACCACCCAGTGCATGACCCCATACCTGTGACTCTTAGTGGTTGTCATCACAAATCTGTAACGCTTGAAAGAGAACAACTCATCAATGGCTGAGTCAGTCTAATGATAAAACATGCAGCTGTACATGTGGATGAGGGGTGGATTCGTTCACTATCTTCCTCCATTCCTGTGGGTGGGTATCTCGTTCTGTTGTGACGTCAGAGATCTCCTTCTGCTGCTCCCTCTCCCCTCTTACAGCATGAGACTCACAGAGAGAGAGGGAAGCTGCAGCTACGCAGTAGACGATGACTCAGGGGATGTTCAGAGCAATAAAGAGGCTTTCTGTGACCCAGCAGGTTCCACCTTAATAACACGTAACTTGCCTGAAGATAAAAGATTGTAATGTACTGTCTCAAAGTTGCGTGGATCGGCTGCTCAGGAACCCAGTCTTATGACAGTCCTTTTCTGAGAATACCGCTTCTTCCATCATGTCCTTCACCAGGTTTCCAACAAGGACTATGAACGGGTTGGCACTTCTGCTGTGGACAGGGACAGAACTATTCCTCTCTCTGGCACATGTGTAGAACCCCCTCATCTGCGCATGCGCCAGGGATGGGAATAGCTCTGGCCCCATCCACAGTGGAAGTGACGTCCTGTCCATAGAGCAGGCTGAACACCTGATAGAAGAGAGGAGTGGGTGATCCATGCAACCTCCAGGCGGTAAGTATGTTACACACGTTCTACAGACAAGTTACGTATAAGGGCTCTTTCACACCTGCGTTCTTGTCTTCCGGCATAGAGTTTCGTCGTCGGGGCTCTATGCCGGAAGAATCCTGATCAGGATTATCCTAATGCATTCTGAATGGAGTGAAATCCGTTCAGGATGCATCAGGACGTCTTCAGTTCCGGAACGGAACGTTTTTTGGCCGGAGAAAATACTGCAGCATGCTGCGCTTTTTGCTCCGGCCAAAAATCCTGAAGACTTGCCGCAAGGCCGGATCCGGAATTAATGCCCATTGAAAGGCATTGATCCGAATCCGGCCTTAAGCTAAACGTCGTTTCGGCGCATTGCCGGATCCGACGTTTAGCTTTTTCTCAATGGTTACCATGGCTGCCGGAACGCTAAAGTCCTGGCAGCCATGGTAAAGTGTAGTGGGGAGCGGGGGAGCAGCATACTTACCGTCCGTGCGGCTCCCGGGGCGCTCCAGAGTGACGTCAGGGCGCCCCACGCGCATGGATCACGTGATCGCATGGCACGTCATCCATGCGCATGGGGTGCTCTGACGTCACTCTGGAGCGCCCCGGGAGCCGCGCGGACTGTAAGTATACCGCTCCCCCGCTCCCCACTACTACTATGGCAACCAGGACTTTAATAGCGTCCTGGCTGCCATAGTAACACTGAAAGTATTTTGAAGACGGATCCGTCTTCAAATGCTTTCAGTAGACTTGCGTTTTTCCGGATCCGGCGTGTAATTCCGGCAAGTGGAGTACACGCCGGATCCGGACAACGCAAGTGTGAAAGAGGCCTAAGTAAGAAGGGTTTTTCCGAACCACCCAGAAATCTGACCGCAGACTCCCGATGTTATGAGCAAGGGACATTGATATGAAATGAAATGCCCCAAGCTGCATTGACCTGTCACATGTGATACTTTTTATAAAGACGGCGCCATCTTCTGTTCTGTGACTTGTTGGACATAATTATCCCGCTCTCTGATGATGGTGGCACATGAATTATTATGGACCAGTAGTGATTTTTTCCCCCATCACATTGTACAGTGATTTTTCTTTTGCAGAGTTGTCAACATGATTGTAGATGAGCTGGTGTCCCTTGGGTGATGCTGCCACCTGCCATGTAATGCCCCCGGACGGTAGGAATCGCTGTACTCTGTATCATCCTCCGCGTCACACAGAGCCTGGGGGACATGTCCACCTCCTGACCCCCCAGTATTCACCAGATGACCCTGCTGGGTAAAAAGTCTACCCCATCACTTACAGGAAAGACATGAAGTGAACACGTCGTGTCTCGGATCTCGTGGTGACAACCTTTTTGCTGACACTGTACATCTTGAAATGACTTAATAGGATGGAAGAATTTCCTCCGTCTACTGATACCTACCCAGATCCCCTTTAAATAATCACACCAACACCTACTTGCTTTGGTAAAATGACCGCGATGGCCAAACTTTATTATTCCACACATTAAAGCAACATCTTTCACCATATAACATGAATAATAATAACAACAGCAGGCACTTTTTAACCCTTTCAGGACCAAGCCATTTTTTACCTTAAGGACCAGGCTATTTTTTGCAAATCTGACCAGTGTCAGTTTATGTGTGAATAACTTTAAAACACTTTTACTTATCCAGGCCGTTCTGAGATTGTTTTTTCGTCCCATATTGTACTTCATGACACTGGTAAAATGAAGTAAAAAAAAAATTTTTTTTTGCACAAAAAAATACCAAATTTACCCAAAATTTGGAAAAATTAGCAAATTTCAAAGTTTCAGTTTCTCTACTCCTGTAATACATAGTAATACCCCTAAAAATTGTGATGACTTTACATTCCCCATATGTCTACTTCATGTTTGGATCATTTTGGGAATTACATTTTATTTTTTGGGGACGTTACAAGGCTTAGAAGTTTAGAAGCATTTTTCGGAAAATTTCCAAAACCCAATTTTTAGGGACCACTACAGCTCTGAAGTCACTTTGTGAGGCTTACATAATTGAAACCACCCAAAAATGACCCCATTCTATAAACTACACCCCTCAAGGTATTCAAAACTGATTTTACAAACTTGGTTAACCCTTTAGGTGTTGCACAAGAGTTATTGGCAAATGGGGATAAAATTTTAGAATTTCATTTTTTTGCCTAATTTTCCATTTTAACCCATTTTTTCCACTAACAAAGCAAGGGTTAACAGCCAAACAAGACTGCATATTTATTGCCCTGACTCTGCCGTTTACAGAAACACCCCATATGTGGCCGTAAACTACTGTACGGCCACACAGCAGGGCGTAGAGTGAAAGGTGCGCCGTATGGTTTTTGGAAGCCAGATTTTGCTGGACAGTTTTTTTGACACCATGTCCCATTTGAAGCCCCCTGATGCACCCCTAGAGTAGAAACTCCATAAAAGTGACCCCATCTAAGAAACTACACCCCTCAAGGTATTCAAAACTGATTTTACAAACGTTGTTAACCCTTTAGGTGTTCCACAAGAGTTATTGGCAAATAGAGATGAAATTTCAGAATTTCAATTTTTGGGCAAATTTTCCATTTTACAATTTTTTTTTCCAGTTACAAAGCAAAGTTTAACAGCTAAACAAAACTCATTATTTATGGCCCTGATTCTGTAGTTTACAGAAACACCCCATATGTGGTCGCAAACCGCTGTATGGGCACACGGCAGGGCGCAGAGGGAAAGGGATGCCATATGGTTTTTGGAAGGCAGATTTTGCTAGACAGTTTTTTTGGGCATTATGTCCCATTTGAAGCCCCCCTGATGCACCCCTAGGTTAGAAACTCCAAAAGAGTGACCCCATTTTGGAAACTATGGGATAAGGTGGCAGTTTTGTTGGTACTATTTTAGGGTATATATGATTTTTGGTTGCTCTATATTACACTTTTTGTGAGGCAAAGTAACAAAAAATAGAAATTCTGAAATTTCATCTCCATTTGCCACTAACTCTTGTGGAACACTTAAAGGGTTAACACAGTTTGTAAAATCAGTTTTAAATATCTTGAGGGGTGTAGTTTCCAAAATGGGGTCACTTTTTGGAGTTTCTACTCTAGGGGTGCATCAGGGGGGCTTCAAATGGGACATGGTGTCAAAAATACCAGTCCAGCAAAAACTGCCTTCCAAAAACCATATGGCATTCCTTTCCTTCTGTGCCCTGCCGTGTGGCCATACAGCAGTTTACGACCACATATGGGGCATTTATATAAACGACAGAATCAGGCCAATGAATATTGAGTTTTATTTGGCTGTTAACCCTTGCTTTATTACGGGAAAAAATGGATTAAAATGGAAAATTTCCCAAAAAATAGGTGTTTTGGCACTGTTTTTATTTTTTATTATTTGCAACGTTCATCTGACAGGTACGATTATTTGCTATTGTTATAGAGCAAGTTCCTACGGACGTGGCAATACCTAATAAGTCTACCTTTTTTTAATTTATCTAGGTTTTACACAATAAAATCATTTTTGAAACAAAAAAAATCATGTTTTAGTGTCTCTATAGTCTGAGAGCCATAGTTTTTTCAGATTTTAGTCGATTGTCTCAGGTTGGGTATCATTTTTGCGGGATGAGATGACGGTTAGATTGGTACTATTTTGGGGTGCATATGACTTTTTGATCGCTTGCTATTACACTTTTTGTGATGTAAGGTAACAAAAAAATTGCTTTTTTGACACCGTTTTTATTAATTTTTTTTTACAGTGTTCACCTGAGGGGTTAGGTCATGTGGTATTTTTATAGAGCAGGTTCTTACGGACGTGGCAATACCTAATATGTCTAGCTTTTTTTAATTTATCTAGGTTTTACACAATAATATCATTTTTGAAACAAAAAAAAAATCATGTTTTAGTGTCTCCATAGTCTGAGAGACATAGTTTTTTCAGTTTTTAGGCGATTGTCTTATGTAGGGGCTCATTTTTTGCGGGATGAGGTGACGGTTTGATTGGCACTATTTTGGCGTACATGCGACTTTTTTGATCACTTTTATTATCTTTTTTGGGAAGTAAGGTGGGCAAAATTTCTATTTCCTCATAGTTTTTATTTTTTTATTTTTATGACGTTCACCGTGCGGGAAAGTAACATGATTGTTTTATAGATCAGGTCGTTACGGACGCGGCGATACCTAATATGTGTAGCGTTTTTTATTTATTTTATTTTTATTCAGTGATAAATGTTTTTTTTTTATCTTTACTTTTTTCACTTTTTTTTACATTTTTTTGACCCAGACCCACTTGGTTCTTGAAGATCCAGTGGGTCTGATGTCTGTATAATACAGTACAGTACAATATACTATACAGTACTGCACTGTATTTTACTTACAGTTTGCCTGAACAGACCTATGCTTTCAGCATAGATCTGTTCAGTACCATGGACAGCAGGATGCCTGAGAAGGCATCCTGTTGCCATGGGAACCTTCCCCGTCTGTCACAACTGCGCAGACGGGGAAGGGTGAGGACGGGGCTGGCGGGGGGCTGTCTGGGGGCTCTCTCCCTCTCCCATCGGGGGCTGCAAAGGCACAGCAGCCCCCCGATCGGAGAGGGAGGGAGCTCCCTCTTACTGTTAACCTTTTCCATACAGCGGTCCGTACGGACCGCTGTATGGAAAGGGTTAAACGGCTGACATCGCATCAACAATGTCAGCCGTTTATACCAGGGTGCCAGCAATGTGCTGGCACCCTGGTATACCCACTAGAAACCAACGATTATTAAAGGGGAGGCGGGCGGGGGATCGCGATCCCGCCTGCCGCACCGCCCGCCTCCCGCACGGCCCGCACCGCCCGCAACCCTCCCCCTGCACCACCCGCCCACATAATACCATTCAGGGGTGCAAAACGTTATTTTGGGAATTTTAAAGTTTCTGATCCCTGCGGTCAGGGACCGCAGGGATCAGAGACGGCATAAAGCGCTAAAAAACCGCAGGTCTGAATTGACCTGCGGTTTGAAGTAATCGCCGATACGGGGGGTCACAGGACCCCCCTCGGCATTGACACTGGGTGCCTGGCTGTGTGTAACAGCCGGCACTCAGCGCTGTCACCATGTCTGCAGACATGGTGACAGTTTAATGCCATGACGTTTATACTCGTCATGGAGCACTAACTAGCAGTGCTTTATGACGAGTATACACGTCATAGGTCGGGAAGGGGTTAAACATCCCTCAACATTATCACCTACTGCACCGTAACAAGGATCCTGGAGGGCAACCCAAACTAGCAGTATCCTCCTTCACCGCCTCACCTCGTACTTCAAGCTTACCCTTGGCCACATTCACCGACCCAAGTGCACCAACTCCTTGAAGTATGCCAGTATCCCTCCTGTAGGCCTTGTAGCCCAAACAGGAGCCCCATCCTCGGTATTAACAAACTATATGAGATGCAGGCTCCAACATGTCCTGCATCTCTTAACCATTGAATTGCTCCCCCAGGATCCCATATCAAGCAGCCACCAAACGACCACCGGTGACACCTCACCTGTGGGCGTCCCGCCAAACCTTAAGGGCAGTCTCCAAACCCTCCTGAATACCCAATGCCCACATGTCTATGCCAACATCATTAAGGTGCACACCATCCCCTCTCAAGAATTGAGGCGATGCCGCCTCCAATTCCCGGTGACGCACCACCAAACCACCCTGCCTGCGAACAAAACGCCCCACCTCCTTATTCAATTTCGCCCGGGCTTTATTGATACGCTCCACCGACCTGGCGAACCGCCAGCAACGTCTCGCAACCACCTCTGACCACACAATCAACAAATCCGGAAAATCTGACAATAAGCGCAGCACATCCAACTTAATGTCCCGGATTACATCCCGAGATCGCCGCACACCCAGATCGTTGCCCCCAACATGGAGCACTAAGATATCAGGCGGCCGATCCAAAGTGGCATTAACATGAATTTCAGGCAACACCCGACCCCAAAGGAGCACCCTCAACCCAATCCACCTGATTACCATCTGAACTCATCTGTCGGGAAACCCAATTGGCGTCCGTTCCGCCTGACATCCGCACGTAAGGCCCCCCAATGGACGTACGAGTGCCCGAAAATCCATGCCAGACAAGGCGCTGCCCCTGTAACAAAAAATAAACATATTCATAACAGAACCAGAACACTAACACGCTCCATTCACAGAAGCCCCGCCCAACAATCATTCACAAAAGATGAGGTCGAATATATGAGTGGAAACAATCTGACTCCCAGCGCCCAATACGCTTGATAACATCTTCACCCAGCCCCCACCTGGCCGCTTAAGTTGCTGCCCCGATCCGAAAGGAGTGGGATGCATAATCATCAACAGGCAAACCCGCCGCCAACAATCACTTCCTAAAAACAGATATGAATTGGAACCGAGACAACCGCAAACCGTCCTGGTGAACCAACAATGCACCCGATCCATCAGGCCGCACTCCCAAATATTCCTCAACGCAACGCACTGGACAAAGTACCGACCCCACCAATTGCCGAAGCCACAAAGACACACCCCTACCTTCCTCAAACCGCCGTCACACAACAGTACATCTTCCAACAACAAACCTCCACCACCCGAGCGACTAGCTGCTACCAATTCAGAAATACAAAATGCTCCAAAAAAGGCTAGCGAAAATGCAGCCCTAAACAAAAACACCTCAAATGCCGACACACAAACCGACTCCGCCCTCTCCCACAAAAACTGCAACACCGCGAAAGACACCGGCCTCCTAGTGTCCCTCCGAATCATCCCACGACGGTAACCCTTCAACGCCTGCTGAACTCCAAAACACTTAGAAACATCCGCCAGACCCCACCAGCGCAACCAGAAAGCCACAGCCGCGACCCTCTTTGACACCACCGAGAAAGACACACCTGCCGCATAACACGACCCCACCCAAAAAACCAAAAAGGTCCTGGAATCATCAACCGAACTACAACCACCTACCTGCTCAATCAATTCCTCCCACAAAGCCCACACTGCAGAGTAGGCCAACCACGTACCTCTACTAAGCGACTGCCTAATCAGATCAGCTGACACCCCAAGGCCACGCTCCAGAGCCACTGGGGACAGGGTAACCCCCGTACTTCGGCACCCGGAGCCAAGCTGCGAAAGCGATCCCACTGGAAACGAGAAAGGGAATCAGCAAGTGAGTTGTCTACCCCAGGAACATGCATAGCAACAGAACAAGCATTCAGCCGCAAACCCCTCAACACCAGATGCCTTAATAAATTCAACACCGGCGGAGAGTTGGCTGTCTGACTATTAATCGCCTGCACCACGCCCAAATTATCACAGTAGAAACGCACCCGCCGATTCCTAAGCCATTCCCCCCACAACTCAGTAGCCAAAACAATAGGGAAAAGCTCCAACAACACCAAGTTGCCGAGGACCCTAGCCCGTCTCCACTCTTCCGGCCATGCCTCTGCACTCCATTGACCCCGACAAAAAACACCATATCCACACGAACCCGCCGCATCCGAAAATAATTCCAAATCCACACTACTAATCGCCTCTTCCATCCACATAGACCGCCCATTATACTCCCCAAGAAAGCTCTCTCAAACCGCCAAGTCCTCCTTTACCTCAGCTGGTAACCGCAAATAATGAAACGGTGCAGTAACACCCGCAGTAGCCAACGCCAAATGCCGACAAAAAACCCGTCCCATCGGCAAAATACGACAAGCGAAATTCAGTTTGCCCAAGACCGACTGAACCCGCTTGAGCTGGACCTTCCGGGCCCTACGTAGGAAGACAACCTCAGCCAACAAATCAGACACCTTGTTGTCCGGTAGCCGGCATTCCATGGCCATGCTGTCAATCTCAATCCCCAAAAATGTCAATACAGTGGAAGGACCCTCCTTTTTTCACCCGCTAAAGGGATCCCAAACCAAGCCGCCACACGCTCCATTGTATGCAACAGAACAGCACACACCCTGGATTCAGCCGGACCCAAGAACAAAAAATCGTCCAGATAATGCAATACCGAATTCCACCCCGACTCCTGTTTCACTACCCATTCCAAAAACGAACTGAACAATTCAAACAATGAACAAGAAATTGCGCAGCCCATCGGCAAACAACAATCAACGTAAAAACAACCCTCCCATTGGAAACCCAGTAAATGCAAGCTGTCCGGGTGGATGGGCAACAACCGAAAAGCCGCCTCAATGTCCGTTTTAGCGAGCAGGGCACCCTGCCCAAAACGCCTCACCCAACGCACCGCTGCATCAAATGACGTGTAGGACACAGAACACAACTCATCCGCAATGCCATCATTCAATGACCCCCCTTGCGGATAGGACAAATGATGAATCAACCTAAACTTATTGGGCTCCTTCTTAGGCACCAAACCCAACGGGGAGACCCACAAATCAGGCAAAGGACACTCCTTAAAGGGGCCCACAACCCTGCCCGCCGCAACCTCCTTCTCAATCTTCTCCTTTACCACACCCGGATGGCGCAATGCAGAGTTCAAATTCCTAGCCGATACACTCGGCACAACTAAAATACACGGAATCACGAAACCCTCAGTAAACCCCGCCAACAACAACTGAGCCACCTCCCTATTTGGATACTTCCTTAAATAGGGGACCATCTCTTCCACCCTCACCAGCGTCACCCCTCTTCTCCGTAACCTTGGGTCCCTTACCCCTCCCACGCCGGAAACACTGCGACAAACTGTGGGAGCCACCGCAACCGGAGCACTCGTGCTTGTACCGGCAGTCTGACAAGAACCTGCAATGCCCTTCATTAAACTGCCAGCAACAACCCTTTTTGCTCCCTCCTTGAAAATCCGAGGCCGAGGGACCCCCGGCCGCTTCCCGAAAGGGCTGAGAACCTCCCTTAGGCGCCGCCATCAGCCGCATCCAGAGACCAATGTCCTTATGATCCCATCGTATGCTGGGCCTGACCGCCTTCCGCTGCCGGAACTGCTCATCATACCTAAGCCATGCCACACCCCCGTACGTCCGATGAGCCTCTCCTATCGCGTCCATATAGCAGAACAGTGCAGAGCAATGTTCAGGCAATTTCTCCCCAACCACACTGGCCAGAATCGCAAAGGCCTGAAACCAATTCTGAAACGTACGCGGGATCAATCTATATTGCCTCCGTTCCTCCTCCTCTCTCTTACTCTCATCAGGTTTACCCCTATCTAAATAAAAAATTTCCAATGGAAGCAATGAGAATATTTCCACATACTCATCCTTCCATATCTTGTCCCTAATGTCCTGCTTCAAGTGAGCCCCCAGTGGCCCTTCAAAACACACATAGATCTCCCCCTTCGCAGCATCCGCCAACCGAACTCCATCCCCCACATCACTACAACCCCCGCCACCGCCCTTGAACCTGAGGCATGCGAACCAACAGCGGAGACACTCACCCCAGAACCACCAGTACCCTGCACCATCCCCGGATCCAACGCCCCCAACGCCTGAGCCGACCCCCAAACCGACGCCGGAGAGACAGGCGCCCCAGACCCCAGCCGTGAAAGCAACGACAGCATACCAGACAGTACCTCCTGAGCTAAAACATCCGCCCCCCCCTCCCCCACTATGCTGTACTGGACCCCCAACCAGCATCTGACACGACGTCGTCTCACCTGGTCGTCCCCGGATGGATCCTCCGGCAGCCGCGGATCCGCTCCCAGACACTCCCACCGGCGTGCTTGCTCCGCAGGGCACGGCGACCTCCAGAATGGAAACATCTCCTCCGCCCGCCGCGACGTCCGCTCCCGAATCCAGTTCTCCCTCCTCCAACTGCGATGCCTCCCCCTCCTGCGGATGGCGAGAGGGGAGGGTAATACTCCTACTCCTCGATGTGTGGGCCCGAACACTCGGCCGCACGCTGTCCAGTCCTCCCACCCCCAACTGAAGAGGCTCTGCAGCAGCTGCACTGCAAGCCGCCTCTCCATGCCCCTGCTGAGGGGGCAGAGCCACGTTATTCCACTCATCAATCCTCTGGGTGCAATGACGCCGGCCCCTAGCTCCGCATCCACTTCATCACCAGCTCCTGCGCTCTCCCCGGACACCTCACTCCTCAGCTGCCGGCCTGTATCCCTCCGCCGCAGCGCCGACACACCAGCAACTTCAGCCGCCCCAAGGCCCGAACCGGAAGACGGCCCGGCCGCACTGCTTCCTCCAGGCTCCGGTAAGTACCTCCTGGCTCGCTCCCCGCGCGGGACATCTCGCGGGGACGCAGCCGCCGGCGATCTCACCCTCCCTCGTGCAGTATGGGAAACAGGCCTAGGGGGAACCCGGCCCTCTCCCGCCGGCCCGCCACGCGATCCCGGATTCCTCCCACTGCGCCTGAGGGCCCGACCGGCTACAGACACCTCAGACCGCAGCGGAGGGTCCCAGGCGGCTCTCCCTATGCGTCGGCGGACCCGAGGGGTGGATTCAGGGCTCAAACGCTCAAGGGGGACGGATATCCTGACCCTGACAGCGCGAGCGGACACAACCGGTGGCGGCGGGGGGGGGGGGGGGGTCTTAAGAGCAGCCTGGATGGTCTGCTGAAGAAAATCCATACCATGCAACTCCACCGCAGCCCGCACCGATGCCAAAAGTTCCTCCATGGAGGCCATGACCACAAAAACTCGCTGGCTCAAGCTGGCAACTGACCGTCAACTCACAAAATGGTTCAATTTCCAGCCATTTCTTGTCAAGGACAGGAGTGTGAAGTAGAGCTCAACGGGGAACGGCCACCATCAGAATGGCAAGGAATGGGCCAGGTGAATTTAAGAGTGTTTGTTTTTACCATTTCCTGGCCATCCCACAGATCTTTCTTCTGGAATTCTCCTTTAAGTATGGAGTAGGTCCAGAGGAGTCATATGAAACTCCTAGGCCCTGACGCAAAATCTGTAACATCCCCCCACCTACAGCGTACCATGTGTCATTTATAGAACTGGGGCCCTCTGATATGGCATGTCTGATGTGGCCTCTCAAGGACCAAGCCCCTGGTGTGAAGGAATTCCTTGTAGGAGAAACTCAGGTAAGTACTGGCAGGTTGAGCGTGTCCGTCCTGGCCTCCTTAATGTTGTATGGCTTGTTGCTCCTGGTTTTAAGCATGTTGGGGAGTGACAGCACCCGCCCCACCCGTGAGGCTAGATATCCTATGTCCTGGTGTCTTCTCCCACCGGGTTGCGGACAAGGCTGGATTTGAGTTGCCATGTTGCATTCTTGATTTGCACTTTCCTTCCTTTCTAGGGTAGACTAGTGGGGATGAAAGGGTTAATGTGATCCACTCTTGTATGTAATGTATGTCCCATACAGTATATCGAGTCAGAGCTGTAATGCTGCTACGAACTTCATGTGTGATTTAGGCAGCATTGCCAGTGTGATCACAGCTAAGGCAAAGACTCTACCTGCAAAGAAGCCCCATAGTAGATGGCCTGCATGGCAGCGATGTCCTGTTCACCTCTTCTGAAGAGATGGAGCATAGGTTGGAGAGAGTTGAGATATACCTTCAGGAACTGAGCAATGAAAAAACCCACCAGACCGCTGCTTCCGACAATAAGCCTGCAGTGCTGTGGTGAAAAGCCGCCATTCCACGGTACAAGTACACACAATACCTAAGTGCACCCTACAAGCAGCAGATTGAGGGGGAGGCAACAAAACCAACCAGACTAATCAGAGCACAAAGGTATCAGGACAGTAAATCGTCAGGAGCACTCAAGACTGGTAGGTCATCAATAGAGATGAGCAAAGTTTCGAAAAATTTGATACGGCAGCTTAGCTAAATTTCGACAAGAAATTTGATTAGTACCGCATAAATTTGTCACAAATCACTATAAATCAAGTATACCCAGGCCACTCTGCCTTAGGGTCTGGCCACATGGTGCGGCCATGCTGCGGACGGGTTGCGACTATGCTCTGGTCAAAAACCCTGCGGCCAATTATCCCGCAGCTGCCTTTCATTTAATAATGAAGACCGCACTGTATTGTCATTGTCAAACAGGGGTTTACAGGGGTTGCACCCACTTCTCCAACCCCAGCACTCTCCT
Organism: Bufo gargarizans; assembly: GCF_014858855.1. NCBI lineage: Eukaryota > Metazoa > Chordata > Amphibia > Anura > Bufonidae > Bufo > Bufo gargarizans. Next base: position 14,189,067 of record NC_058082.1, on the reverse strand, counting down.
GCCCTACAGGTGGGAGCCCTTCTTCTGCCATCTGCTTTTCCTCCTTCTCCACGTCATCGAATATCGATGGGAATATGTCATCAGGAACATCCAGCTCTTCCTTTATCTGCACCTTACTTTTCTAGGACTTGGAGACCAAGAAGGATGAAGAGGAATAAGCAAATCCAGCAAAAGATGAGGATGGTCATCATTAAGACCTGGCCTCCCTAAAGGGTGCAGACTGGATGGTATTGGTTGGCATGCTGGCACCGAAATAAGAAAAGACTTCCATCTTATTGGTATTGAATTACATTGCCACAGCTGTGTCTGGTGTAGTGGACCATGACACTTTTGCCATGCATGGTTGTTGCCGGTTTTGTGTTCCTTCCCATCTTGGTGTGTTCAGGGTTAAATTATGTGCACGGTGGAGCTGGGTGTGGCCTCATGGCTCTTCTTATACTGGTGTTGTGAACCTGAGGTCATTTTTATATCTGCCTTTGTTTTAGAAGGAGCTTTGCTCCTCTCTGGATGTTTCACCTGTTCATGAGGGTCTCCTTGTGGAACATCAAGGTCTTTAGGGATGTCTCCCTATGTTCTCCTCCTTATCCTCTACCTTACCTGTTGTTATGTTTGGTGGTGGTGTATGTTCTGGGGTTGTTGTATGTCTAGTTGTTGTTCCGTGTCTGGTCAGTATTTGGTGTATTCTGTCTGGCATGGATGCTAGAAGTACCCCTGTTTGTCTGCTCCTCCGGAAGGGGGTCTTAGGGGTTTCCCGGTGGGGAAACCTAAAGTCAGCAAGCAACATGTTCCACCCAGTTGTTGTGGCAGGTAAGTGGTGTTGCTCCAGTGTGTGTTGTGGACGCTGGGGCTTATCTGACAATCTGGGTTTTGCTCACTGGCTTTCCCTTCCCTTTGTTGCTAGGACTGTGGGAGACTCCGGTTCATCCGTGTCGTGGATGAACCGGTTTGTCTCTTATTCCTGTCTCCTATTTCAGGGATCATTATGGTCAGAAGGGCCCAGGTTACGGAGTATGAGCCCCCCTACCATCGAGGCTGGCTCATATAGTTAGGAGGTCAGGGATTGGAATAGTGTGGCGTTAGGTGGTCTCCTGCTTTCTTATCCTGGTATCCTGGACTGGTGGCATTCCCTTCTCCCATGACATTGTACGGTGTGGGGTTTCCACCGCTCCCCACCATGACATACATTTACAGCTGATGTAGGAATAAGAAAATAAAACAGACGCAGCATAACTCTCCCTGCACTGTCCCTGTACTCTCCCTGCACTGTCTCTGCATGCTCCCTGCAGTCTCCCTGCACTCTCACTGCACTTGGGGACACTACAAGTTAACACCTTGTCATAGTTTCTTATAGCTAGCTTTCCATGTCCCTATTTAATAAATGTCCTCCTTACTAAGTATTGTATAGGAGCACCATAACACAAATACCGGGACAATAAAACAAGGCCAATACCATTCGCACTCCTAAACATCAGGACTACTCACCTGGACTGCTCGCTACACACTCACTCTGCACTCTCCATGCACTCTCCATGCACTCTCCATGCACTCTCCATGCACTCTCCATGCACTCTCCCTGCAGTCTCCATGCACTCTCCCTGCACTCCCTCTGCAGTCTCCCTGCAGTCTCCATGCACTCCCTCTGCACTCTTTATGCACTCTCCCTGCACTCTTCCTGCACTCTTCCTGCACTCTTCCTGCACTCTTCCTGCACTCTTCCTGCACTCTTCCTGCACTCTTCCTGCACTCTTCCTGCACTCTTCCTGCACTCTTCCTGCACTCTTCCTGCACTCTTCCTGCACTCTTCCTGCACTCTTCCTGCACTCTTCCTGCACTCTTCCTGCACTCTTCCTGCACTCTTCCTGCACTCTTCCTGCACTCTTCCTGCACTCTTCCTGCACTCTTCCTGCACTCTTCCTGCACTCTTCCTGCACTCTTCCTGCACTCTTCCTGCACTCTTCCTGCACTCTTCCTGCACTCTTCCTGCACTCTTCCTGCACTCTTCCTGCACTCTTCCTGCACTCTTCCTGCACTCTTCCTGCACTCTTCCTGCACTCTCCCTGCACTCTCCCTGCAGTTTGCCTGCACAATACCTGCAGTCTCCCTCTACAATATTCTCCTATTAATCATTTTCATCCACACTGTCCCTAGCGCATGAGTGCTTTCCACGTCTCCAGTCCTCATATGCTCAGCTCATCAGCTCACAGGATAATGACGGAGACTATTCCGGATAAGGCTTTTATAGGGCTGTGACATCACAGGGGATGACTATCTGGCTAGCTGCATGGCATTATGGATGATCTTGCATTCCCAGGTTTGTCTACACTTAGATTCTCTTTGTAACACGTGCAGCCACCATTTTAACAAAACCTGATTTGTTATCAATGAAGTGCGAAGGAATTCAGATTAGTTTGAAATCAAAATTTTCATAAACTTTGGACTGAATTCTGCTTTGAATGTTCGTCCATCACTACAGGGGAACAACCACAAACTGAGAATGAAAAACGGAAATAACCAGGAACTGAAGACTAAAAGCACAGGGACAGGCAAGAACTGCAGAACTGTCAGAAATTGTAGACAAAGACCAAGGGAACAGGCAAGAACTGCAGAAACAGCAAATCTTTAGACTACTGTAAGTGGAGAAGAACTGAAGGAAAACAAAAACCACAGGTCACAGAAGTACAAGAGCATAGCAGGAGCACAGGGACACAGCGGTAGAGGAGCACAGGGACACAGCGGTAGAGGAGCACAGGGACACAGCGGTAGAGGAGCACAGGGACACAGCGGTAGAGGAGCACAGGGACACAGCAGTAGAGGAGTACAGGAACACAGCAGTACAGGAGCACAGGGACACAGCAGTACAGGAGCACAGGGACACAGCAGTACAGGAGCACAGGGACACAGCAGTACAGGAGCACAGGGACACAGCAGTAGAGGAGCACAGGGACACAGCAGTAGAGGAGTACAGGGACACAGCAGTAGAGGAGCACAGGGACACAGCAGTAGAGGAGCACAGGGACACAGCAGTACAGGAGCACAGGGACACAGCAGTAGAGGAGTACAGGGACCCAGCAGTACAGGAGTACAGTGACCCAGCAGTACAGGAGTACAGGGACACAGCAGTAGAGGAGTACAGAGACACAGCAGTACAGGAGTACAGGGACACAGCAGTACAGGAGTACAGGGACACAGCAGTACAGGAGTACAGGGACACAGCAGTACAGGAGTACAGGGACACAGCAGTAGAGGAGCACAGGGACACAGCAGTAGAGGAGCACAGGGACACAGCAGTAGAGGAGCACAGGGACACAGCAGTAGAGGAGCACAGGGACACAGCAGTAGAGGAGCACAGGGACACAGCAGTACAGGAGCACAGGGACACAGCAGTAGAGGAGTACAGGGACCCAGCAGTACAGGAGTACAGTGACCCAGCAGTACAGGAGTACAGGGACACAGCAGTAGAGGAGTACAGAGACACAGCAGTAGAGGAGTACAGGGACACAGCAGTAGAGGAGTACAGGGACACAGCAGTAGAGGAGTACAGGGACACAGCAGTAGAGGAGCACAGGGACACAGCAGTAGAGGAGTACAGGGACACAGCAGTAGAGGAGTACAGGGACACAGCAGAAGAGGAGTACAGGGACACAGCAGTAGAGGAGTACAGGGACACAGCAGTACAGGAGCACAGGGACACAGCAGTACAGGAGCACAGGGACACAGCAGTACAGGAGCACAGGGACACAGCAGTACAGGAGCACAGGGACACAGCAGTAGAGGAGTACAGGGACACAGCAGTACAGGGACACAGCAGTAGAGGAGTACAGAGACACAGCAGTACAGGGACACAGCAGTAGAGGAGTACAGGGACACAGCAGTAGAGGAGTACAGGGACACAGCAGTAGAGGAGTAAAGGGACACAGCAGTAGAGGAGTAAAGGGACACAGCAGTAGAGGAGTAAAGGGACACAGCAGTACAGGAATACAGGGACACAGCAGTAGAGGAGTACAGGGACACAGCAGTACAGGAGCACAGGGACACAGCAGTACAGAAGCACAGGGACACAGCAGTAGAGGAGCACAGGGACACAGCAGTAGAGGAGCACAGGGACACAGCAGTAGAGCGATACAGGGACACAGCAGTACAGGAGCACAGGGACACAGCAGTAGAGGAGTACAGGGACACAGCAGTACAGGAGCACAGGGACACAGCAGTACAGGAATACAGGGACACAGCAGTAGAGGAGCACAGGGACACAGCAGTAGAGGAGCACAGGGACACAGCAGTAGAGGAGCACAGGGACACAGCAGTAGAGGAGCACAGGGACACAGCAGTAGAGGAGCACAGGGACACAGCAGTAGAGGAGTAAAGGGACACAGCAGTAGAGGAGCACAGGGACACAGCAGTAGAGGAGTACAGGGACACAGCAGTAGAGGAGTACAGGGACACAGCAGTAGAGGAGTACAGGGACACAGCAGTAGAGGAGTACAGGGACACAGCAGTACAGGAGCACAGGGACACAGCAGTACAGGAGCACAGGGACACAGCAGTACAGGAGCACAGGGACACAGCAGTAGAGGAGCACAGGGACACAGCAGTAGAGGAGCACAGGGACACAGCAGTAGAGGAGCACAGGGACACAGCAGTAGAGGAGTACAGGGACACAGCAATACAGGAGTACAGGGACACAGCAGTAGAGGAGTACAGGGACACAGCAGTAGAGGAGTACAGGGACACAGCAAAAGAGGAGTACTGGGACACAGCAGTAGAGGAGTACAGGGACACAGCAGTACAGGAGCACAGGGACACAGCAGTAGAGGAGCACAGGGACACAGCAGTAGAGGAGCACAGGGACACAGCAGTAGAGGAGCACAGGGACACAGCAGTAGAGGAGTACAGGGACACAGCAATACAGGAGTACAGGGACACAGCAGTAGAGGAGTACAGGGACACAGCAGTAGAGGAGTACAGGGACACAGCAGTAGAGGAGTACAGGGACACAGCAGTAGAGGAGTACAGGGACACAGCAAAAGAGGAGTACTGGGACACAGCAGTAGAGGAGTACAGGGACACAGCAGTACAGGAGCACAGGGACACAGCAGTAGAGGAGCACAGGGACACAGCAGTAGAGGAGCACAGGGACACAGCAGTAGAGGAGCACAGGGACACAGCAGTAGAGGAGTACAGGGACACAGCAAAAGAGGAGTACTGGGACACAGCAGTAGAGGAGTACAGGGACACAGCAAAAGAGGAGTACTGGGACACAGCAGTAGAGGAGTACAGGGACACAGCAGTACAGGAGCACAGGGACACAGCAGTAGAGGAGCACAGGGACACAGCAGTAGAGGAGCACAGGGACACAGCAGTAGAGGAGCACAGGGACACAGCAGTAGAGGAGTACAGGGACACAGCAATACAGGAGTACAGGGACACAGCAGTAGAGGAGTACAGGGACACAGCAGTAGAGGAGTACAGGGACACAGCAAAAGAGGAGTACTGGGACACAGCAGTAGAGGAGTACAGGGACACAGCAGTACAGGAGCACAGGGACACAGCAGTAGAGGAGCACAGGGACACAGCAGTAGAGGAGCACAGGGACACAGCAGTAGAGGAGCACAGGGACACAGCAGTAGAGGAGTACAGGGACACAGCAATACAGGAGTACAGGGACACAGCAGTAGAGGAGTACAGGGACACAGCAGTAGAGGAGTACAGGGACACAGCAGTAGAGGAGTACAGGGACACAGCAGTAGAGGAGTACAGGGACACAGCAAAAGAGGAGTACTGGGACACAGCAGTAGAGGAGTACAGGGACACAGCAGTACAGGAGCACAGGGACACAGCAGTAGAGGAGCACAGGGGCACAGCAGTAGAGGAGTACAGGGACACAGCTGTAGAGGAGCACAGGGACACAGCAGTAGAGGAGTACAGGGACACAGCAGTACAGGAGCACAGGGACACAGCAGTACAGGAGCACAGGGACACAGCAGTACAGGAGCACAGGGACACAGCAGTACAGGAGCACAGGGACACAGCAGTAGAGGAGCACAGGGGCACAGCAGTAGAGGAGTACAGGGACACAGCTGTAGAGGAGCACAGGGACACAGCAGTAGAGGAGTACAGGGATACAGCAGTAGAGGAGTACAGGGACACAGCAGTACAGGAGTACAGGGACACAGCAGTAGAGGAGTACAGGGACACAGCAGTAGAGGAGCACAGGGACACAGCAGTACAGGAGTACAGGGACACAGCAGTAGAGGAGTACAGGGACACAGCAGTAGAGGAGTACAGGGACACAGCAGTACAGGAGTACAGGGACACAGCAGTAGAGGAGTACAGGGACACAGCTGTAGAGGAGCACAGGGACACAGCAGTAGAGGAGTACAGGGACACAGCAGTACAGGAGTACAGGGACACAGCAGTACAGGAGTACAGGGACACAGCAGTAGAGGAGTACAGGGACACAGCAGTACAGGGGCACAGGGACACAGCCGTAGAGGAGCACAGGGACACAGCCGTAGAGGAGCACAGGGACACAGCCGTAGAGGAGCACAGGGACACAGCAGTACAGGAGTACAGGGACACAGCAGTACAGAGTACAGGGACACAGCAGTAGAGGAGTACATGGTGTGAGGATTCGCTTTGGTAGGCAGGGTAAGCGGACGCAGTACAGAGGCAAAAAACAAGGTTTAAATCAAAGTTCAGTGTTTATTCACACATAGCCAGAAAACAAGCCAAAAGAAAGTGTTCAGGTTTGGTGCCTGTTCACACCACACAAAGTTCACAGTGCAAAAAGACGTCACCTGGTCAGCAGATGATTTTCACCCAGAGTCCGCAGCAGTCTTTAGTGGCCTGTTTCCCCAGCCTATGGCTCACACAAACAGATCCCTCAGTGTCTCAAACCACAGACTCCTCAGCTCCTCTGTCATGGAGGATAATTTTTCACCTGAACATGCTGGCTGGGTTTTTTATATTCCAGCCAAAACCCGGCCTGGAACCGTGGGGAACAGCCACCCACCCTGCTCTTTGGCTGCTCCCAATAAGAACCGGCCCGGATTGGCTTTACAGCCATTCTAACAGTTGAAGTGTCAGATTGCACTACAGACCTGACACTTCAGGAAAAAACCCGGTTCTTACCTCACCGAGGCCAGGAACCTCGGTGACACGTATCTTCCGTCAAAGACGGCTCCTTGTTCCTTCTTACAATGGACACAGCAGTACAGCAGCACAGGAGCAAAGGAGTACTGGGACGCAGCAGTACAAGAACATGGGTGAACATGGACCCAGCAGTACATGAATACATGGACACAGCAGTACAGGAGCAAAGGAGTACAGGGTGTAGGGATTTTCTCTGGTAGGAAGGGTACGCGGACGCCATGCAGAGGCAAAACCGCGGTTGAAAAGCAAAAGTCAGTGTTTATCCACACAAAAAGGCAGAAAAGAAAAACAATACTTGCAGGGCCCTGGTGTTAATTCACACAGCAAAAGTCCACAGAACTCAAAAACACGTCACCTGGCGGTCCACAGCAGGCTTTAGAGCGCTTGGCTTCCAGCTGGCAGCTCTCATGCAGCTCTCAGCCTTGCAGTATGGCAGAACTCCTCAGCTCCCAAACACAGAGCTCCCACATCTCCACTATCACCTGGAGGTTCATTCCACACCCAGCTGAGCTGCTGGCTGGGTTTTCAAACCCCAGCCCAAAACCTGGCCTTAACGTGGGGAACAGCCACCCACCCTACTCTTTGGCTGCTCCCAATAAGAACCGTCCCGGATCGGCTTTACAGCCACACTAAGTAAAACAGCGTCAGCGAGCACTAGCTGCGGCTGACACAAAATTATCGGTTCTTATCTCACCGAGGCCAGGAACCTTGGTGACATGTACATTCCGTCAATGACGGACCCTTGTGCATTCCTATATACCCCCCGCCCCTTTGTTCAACCCTGAGGGGGTGAACACATGCTAGACAGTGTACTCGGTACAGGGTATCTGCGTTTCCCTGTAACCGGCCTGCCCTGTGTTCTACTGTGAACTTAAAGTTCTGTAAAGACAAAAACCACCTGGTGACCCAAGCATTCCTCTCTTCGGCCTGGTTCATCCACTTGAGAGCGGAGTGATCGGTTACCAGACAGAACTTTCTCCCCAACAGATAATAGCGGAGAGACTCGAGTGCCCACTTGATGGCCAGGCACTCTCTCTCCACTATACTGTACCGGGTCTCCGCTGGAGTGAGCTTACGGCTGAGGAAGGCAACGGGATGCTCCTCCCTGTTGACTTCCTGAGACAGTACCGCACTGAGGCCGACTTCGGAGGCGTCAGTCTGTACCACAAATTTCCTCTTGAAGTCACCAAAATCGGGGACCCACACAGGGCCAACTTCAAAGCGGAGAAATCCTCTTTCGCCTGGTCAGCGAACTATCACTGACTTCCGTCCCTTTAAGAGCCCTGTCAATGGAGCCGCTAAAGTGGAAAAATGGGGGACAAACCTCATGTAATAGCCCACCATTCCCAGGAACGACTTTACTTGTCTAGAGGTGGCAGGTCGGTGCCAATTTCATATCTTCTCTATTTTGCTTACTTGGGGTTTGATGACTCCGCGCCCAATGACATACCCAAGGTATTTAGTCTCCTCTAACCCTATCACACATTTCTTTGGGTTAGCGGTTAGTCCCGACTTTCGAAGGGAGTCCACTACGGCCTGTACTTTGGGTAGGTGGCTTTCCCAGTCGGTACTGTGAATGATAATATTGTCCAGGTAAGCCGTGGCGTACCGCTGAAGTGGACGAAGTACGGTATCCATTAGACGTTGGAAAGTGGCGGGGCGCCATGCAGACCAAAGAGTAATACCTTATATTGGTACAGCCCCTCTGGTGTAATGAAGGCAGTTTTCTCTTTGGCAGCCTCCGTCAAGGGTACCTGCCAGCAGTGATGGCCAGTTCGCAGTGTTCGCCGTCGAACACATGCGATCTACCATCTTCACTTCCAAGTCCGGCGCTGCAGAGGTAGGTCCTTATCTGTGCCTGCGCCGTGAGCCACTCTGAAACACATGCAGTCACCGGGAGCAGGCAGTTCCACATGCTCCCGGTGACCGCATGTGTTTCATAGCGGCTGGCGGCCCAGGCACAGATAAGGTCTTACCTCTGCAGTGCTGGACTTGGGAGTGAATATGGCAGATCGCATGTGTTCATCGGGGAACACTGCAAACTGGCCATCACTGCCTGCCAGTACCCTTTGGTGAGGTCCAAAACAGAAAAATAACAGCCTTCAATTAGTTCATCTACCCAAGGCATTGGATATGCATCGAACTTTGATATTTTGTTTAATTTCCGAAAATCGGACTGGCTTGGGAATTAAGACTAGGAGTGGCCCACTCACTTTTAGACTCCTCAATGACGTCCAGCCACAACATGAGCTGCACTTCCTCCGAGGTGGCTTTTCACCGAACCTCGGGTACTCGGTATGGCTTTAACCAGACTTTTGCCTGAGGCTCAGTGACAATGTCATGTTGGATTACAGAAGTTCATCCAGGGAGGTCTGAGAACACATCTGTGTTCCGACTAACAAACTCCCTGGTTTCCTGAGCCTGTTTAGAGGAGAGGCTGTCAGCAATTTTTATTGTGGCAACTGCTTCCCTTGCATCAGACATAGGAGCCGGAATCTCTTGTCCAAGAAAACCTGGTCGTGGTCTGTCTTCCGTACAGGTTTCCATATCCTTCCAAGGTTTTAGTAAATTAACATAGTAAACCTGCTCCGGCTTTCGCCTCCCCGGCTGGTGTACTTTGTAATTTACCTCTCCAATTTTTTCATGTACCTCGTAGGGGCCCTGCCACCTGGCTAGGAACTTACTGTCCACGGTCGGCACCAGAACCAAAACCCGATCACCCAGGGTAAAGTTCTAGACCGAGCCTGCGATTATAGATCCAACTCTGGGCTCTCTGAGCGGCCTCCATATGTTCCCTGACAAGAGGCAAAACGGTCTTTATCCACTGTTGCATCTTGGTAACATATTCAAGGACACTTTGAGTGGGAGTGGGTTGTTGTTCCCAGGCCTCTTTGGCTACATCCAACAAGCCACAAGGATGTCTTCCATATAGCAATTGCAGCACGCCAGACCTGCAGGGTATTGCGTTTGTGAGGTCATGGTTTATGGGCAAGCGAGGGTTACTCACAGTTTTGTAGGAAAACCCTGGGCAGGTGTACAGCAGTGAAGGAGAGGCTGGCACAGGGGTCCTCTGGGCACACTCTGTATATAGGGACCAGGCCTGATGGTGGATGAGGTGCCCTGGATATTGCAGGTGTTTAATGTGCCATGGGCAAGGGCCCTTTAAGGTTCGTGACGCCAGTGCCTGTGATGGTGGCACACCGAATTATAGTTGTAATAAGTGAGGAACACAGGTTGTGGTGAACCAAACTATTCTTTACTAGTAACAGTTCAACTTTGTACAGTTAGTTGTCAATACAGTTCCATATAGCAGGTTCCCTTCACAAGCAGGCTTTCACAATAATGGCAGGTATACTGTTCCTTTCAAGATACTCAGAGGGTAAACAACAACACACTCAGATCAGGCTGTACCTTCTCCTCAGAAATAGTGTACACTGTTCCTTAGAACTCCTGTCTGGTTTTTATCCCAAGGCCCGGATGCCCTAAGACTGGCTTTATCCTTGGTAGAAATCTTCCTCCCGCATTTATCCTTGCTTTACATTCATGATTCTTCTGCCCTTCAGCTTACTTGTTTTTAGCTGGAAACACTGGCTCTGCTTGGCTTGTGGCAACTGCAGGTTTCTCCCAGGAGGCACACTCTTCTCTAGGGGTGACTCTTCTGAGCTAACTCTGGCTCTTTATCCTCAGGCAGGCTAGGATCCTTCCACTAGCCTCTTGGTAGCAACTAGAACCCTGGACTGTCTAGCTGCATGTCAGGAGGAGGCCCTCAGCATGTCTCTGGCTGGTGCCTTCTCACTTCTGTCTCCACAAACTAGACTACAGACTAACTCCTCCCTGTCTGGGCCTGAACAGTTATACTAGGGGCTCTCTATCTCCCTCTAGTGTCTAGGATGCTACACTACACCCCAATAGGCCTGCTATACATATCACAGGGGAACAATACATATAAAAGCATATACAAAATACATTAAAATGGACAGTTAAATATACTGCCAGTTAACTATTTAATACGCAGCAACTTGCAGAGTTCCCTCATGGCCTTGGACATAAAATGGGTCCACTGGTCAGTCAGGACCTCTTTAGGTAGCCACACTTGGGAGAACATCTCCATTAGCTCTTTAGCTATAAGTTTTGCCGATGTACAGTACAGACCAAAAGTTTGGACACACCTTCTCATTCAAAGAATTTTCTTTATTTTCATGACTATGAAAATTGTAGATTCACACTGAAGGCATCAAAACTATGAATTATCACATGTGGAATTATATACATAACAAACAAGTGTGAAACAACTGAAAATATGTCATATTCTAGGTTCTTCAAAGTAGCCACCTTTTGCTTTGATTACTGCTTTGCACACTCTTGGCATTCTCTTGATGAGCTTCTAGAGGTAGTCAACTGAAATGGTTTTCACTTCACAGGTGTGCCCTGTCAGGTGTAATAAGTGAAGAGAAGTACGCTACACCTTAAGTGGAGCGTGTGGACTGCTGGGGGCGCACGAGACAACCAAACAAGGACCGTGTTTTAATTTCGGCAGTATTCCATTTATTTATAAGACAACGCGTTTTGGGGTAAAGTCCCCTTTATCAAGTCTAAAAGAAAGGTTAAATAAAACAAAAACAGAGAAAAATATATTTGAAGACATAAATTTTGTGCTTCCCTATGATAATTCTGTATAAAAAGGGATATATAAATAAATAAATAGATAGGTATTGATGAATATAGCTGTAAATATAGGTACCAAAACATATAAAAATGGTAAGTATCACTAAAATACACAAAGGAAGGGGATTACAAAATATATACATACATATATATAAAAATAAATCAGTAGTAATGATCATAAACGGTAAAAATGAGTATGGATTAAAAATAATGCTATTGTATCTATGTTACTATATTTAAAGTACTATTTCTATTGTAAGAATGGATTTTGTGTTATATTGGCCACAGAATGGCAGATTAAAAATGAATCCAGGGTCAGGCTTTAAAGTATAGTTACTGATATTTCATATGTTTATATGTATACACAGGCACTATCAGATATAATTAGCAAATGTAAAATGTCTACTGGCAGTTAATTAGGGGGTATATATTATCTATTAGCCAACAGGAGTGTTACTACTATGGCTTTAAAAAGAGGAATACCTGAGCCGGGAAGGTTAGGAGAGTGTCACGGCTCATCTGGAGAGGCACGTGTAGAACGCTGACCTTTTCAGTGCCCGCGCTGCTGAAGGAAAGGGGAGTGGGTGGGAGGGACTGGCCGGGTCCAGAGGAGAGGCCTCAGTAGGGAGGTGTGGTTGGGGAACACGAGCGGGGCCTGAGGTGGGCGGTGAAAGGAGGGACTTGTCCAGGTGAAAGGCAGGGAGCTCATGTGGAGGCATGATTAAGCGGAGCACTGGAGCCTGTCAGGGGAGGTAACGGGGCAGGGCTAAATCGGAGGGCGGGGCTAACGCACGAGGGGCGGGGCTAACGCTGGTGAGAGGCGGAGCCAGAGAGACAGCGTGCCGGCCTGGATGTGTGGGCGGCGGGTTCATGTGGGGGCGTGGTTAGGTGTAGCGCCGAGGGAGAGGACTGGGAGCTGTTGGAGGGGATGGAAAGAGCACTATATTACGTGGGGGAATTAGGGGACTGCAGCCAGCATGTAGGGGCTAACGCTGGCCGCAGTCCCCTACAGAAGAGAGAGATGTTTTGGATTTTTAAATTACAAACCCTCGAACCCTATGGACTCAATGAGTCCCTAGAGAGCAAATGTTTCTGAACAATTCTCTGCCATGTATTTAAAGAGATTCAAGGAAAAAGTGCTAAAAAAGGTTGTCCTCTGTTTCTCACACATTTTTTCGGCTACGGCCTGCAAGTATAGTATGGACACTTGTCTCCACTTGTGAGACCCCTCTCTTTCTTCTTTTATGGTTCTCTATAGTATTCATCCCCCCCCCTCTAATATTTCTGTCCCATCCACCTGCATCCTTTATATATTTCTTATATCTAATTGTCATTTTTCGCTTTTTCATTTACAAGACAGCCATATTCTAGTCCTATTATCCGGATTCCCTGTTTTCCTCCCAAACACCAACATCCTTATATATATATATGTAGGCGACGTCCCCCATACCCCTAAAAGCAATTAATTTGCCTTTGCGCATTATTTTAGGCCAAGAACATCCAATCATCAGTTACACTCATCCAAACATCACTTCCATGGGTCATATACAATTCCATATATAGTCACATATATTCAGCCCACTATCCTTCCCCTACATGCTGGCTGCAGTCCCCTAATTCCCCCACGTAATATAGTGCTCTTTCAGTGGCGTACCGCCCATAGAGGCAGACCACGCCATTGCTATGGGGCCCGCGGCACTGAGGGGCCCGAAGTGCAGCGAAGGCCCCGCCCACACTATTTGGCCCCGCCCACTCATGACATGCGGGCCGGCTATGCGGCTGGCCGGCTGCTTTTCTTCAGCCAACTCTTCTTCTGCAATCGCCGCCCCCCCCCCCCCGGGCCCCATCTGACCTGATCCTGACCTCCTGACCTGATCCTGACAGCCTGCAAGTAGTGCTCGAGTCGCTGGCCAATCAGCACAAAGCAACTCTGTTAAGGCAGCTGCTGATTGGCCAGTGGCGCAAGGGAGGCGGGAGAATCGTTTTGAACTCGGCCGTCGCCAGTGTGCCTGAGCTGAGGAGACGAAGAAGGAAGAACAGAAGCACCTGTGTCCCTGGCCTGAAGTAAGTCAGAACCGTTCGTCCTGCCGTGCTGCCTGCAGTGCCTGGCCCTGGCTGCCTGAGACGAGTGAGACTGAGAGAGAGCAGACTCAGTCAGCACTCAGCAAAGACTAGGTACCGTATGATAATGTTATGTCAGATGTGGATACTCAGATTGTCAGACACTGACAGCGGCAGGCCAGGCAGCAAGAGAGAGGAGGGGTGGGGAGGGGGACAGCCAGGACAGGGTGGGACATGCTTCAATCCCACTCCAGTGAGTCCTGTTGTCCTATGAGCCCCAAAATGCCCATGGGGAGAAGGAAGAAGGCACACTGTCCTGAGATTTATGGGGGGCATTAGAGGTTGGGGGGGGGGGCTCATAGAGGACAGTGTGCTTTCCTCCTACACCCACTCCTTCCTAACAACCCCCCCCCCCCCCCGGGCATTTTGGAGGGCATTAGGCGGGGTTGGCTGGATATTAACCCCTCTAAGTCCTTGCTGCTAATGCTGAGTGTGCACATAGCCACCAAATGATATTTCACCAACCAGCCAAACCCCCCCCCCCCCCCCACACACACACACAAACATATGTGCACACTCAGCATCAGCAGCAAGGAGTTAAAGGGGTTTGGGGTAAGAAAGAGAAGTGATGACAAAATGGCGCAGGTAGCAAAGGGGTTAAGATGTGGGGGATGACTTATGTCCGGCTTTAGCACAGTGGACAGAGGCAGGAGGAGTGATGTGTATGCGCTCCTGCCCTGCACTCGCTCAGTTGTGTGGCATGCATATTGCGCCCTGTGTCCACTGTCCTGTGCCCACTCTGCTAAAGCCTGGCAAGTGACATGGTCCATCTGTGTCCACTGTCCTGTGCCCACTCTGGCAAGCCTGGGAAGTGACACGCCCATTGTATGAAATTATAAAAAAATATTCCCCATATGGCAAAACAGAAAAGAGTCCAAAAGGCGGATTAGCTGTTTTTAGTCGCTTCCTTTTCCACAATAAATTTAACTAAAAAGTGATCAAAAAGTCATAAACACCCCAGAATGGTATCAATGGAAAGTTCAGATCGCCCCGCAAAATATATATAGTTCCCCCATATAGTTCCGTATACATAATTACAAAAAAGTTATAGGGGTCCAAATATGGCGACAAAAAAGTAAAACCTTTTTTTCCCCCCTAATTTAGAATTTTTTTTCACTGTCAAAACGCAAACAAACAGAACAAATCCTTATTGGAAAATACATGTACATTTTATATGTTACTGCAACAAAGTTGGTTAATAATAAAATAAAAATGTTTATCCCTAACAGTTTCAGTAGGTCATGTATAAAAATTTTTAATGGGGGAGTGGCATGGGAGGAGCCAGGTCAGGCAGTGGGAGGGGCCATGGTGGGTAGTGGGCGGGGTTAGGGGGCCCAATTCAGATTTTTGCTATGGGGCCCAGTGATTTCTATGTACGCCCCTGTGCTCTTTCCATCCCCTCCAACAGCTCCCAGTCCTCTCCCTCGGCGCTACACCTAACCACGCCCCCACATGAACCCGCCGCCCACACATCCAGGCCGGCACGCTGTCTCTCTGGCTCCGCCTCTCACCAGCGTTAGCCCCGCCCCTCGTGCGTTAGCCCCGCCCCCGCCCTCCGATTTAGCCCTGCCCCGTTACCTCCCCTGACAGGCTCCAGTGCTCCGCTTAATCATGCCTCCACATGAGCTCCCTGCCTTTCACCTGGACAAGTCCCTCCTTTCACCGCCCACCTCAGGCCCCGCTCGTGTTCCCCAACCACACCTCCCTACTGAGGCCTCTCCTCTGGACCCGGCCAGTCCCTCCCACCCACTCCCCTTTCCTTCAGCAGCGCGGGCACTGAAAAGGTCAGCGTTCTACACGTGCCTCTCCAGATGAGCCGTGACACTCTCCTAACCTTCCCGGCTCAGGTATTCCTCTTTTTAAAGCCATAGTAGTAACACTCCTGTTGGCTAATAGATAATATATACCCCCTAATTAACTGCCAGTAGACATTTTACATTTGCTAATTATATCTGATAGTGCCTGTGTATATATATAAACATATGAAATATCAGTAACTATACTTTAAAGCCTGACCCTGGATTCATTTTTAATCTGCCATTCTCAGGCCAATATAACACAAAATCCATTCTTACAATAGAAATAGTACTTTAAATATAGTAACATAGATACAATAGCATTATTTTTAATCCATACTCATTTTTACCGTTTATGATCATTACTACTGATTTATTTTTATATATATATATGTATATATTTTGTAATCCCCTTCCTTTGTGTATTTTAGTGATACTTACCATTTTTATATGTTTTGGTACCTATATTTACAGCTATATTCATCAATACCTATCTATTTATTTATTTATATATCCCTTTTTATACAGAATTATCATAGGGAAGCACAAAATTTATGTCTTCAAATATATGTTTCTCTGTTTCTGTTTTATTTAACCTTTCTTTTAGACTTGATAAAGGGGACTTTACCCCGAAACGCGTTGTCTTATAAATAAATGGAATACTGCCGAAATTAAAACACGGTCCTTGTTTGGTTGTCTCGTGCGCCCCCAGCAGTCCACACGCTCCACTTAAGGTGTAGCGTACTTCTCTTCATTTCCATTACCCTAGTGGCAGGGTGGCCCCTGCCCAAGGTGTTAGGACGGATCTTGGCTGCACCAACCATCCCTTATCTATACTTGATCTCCATTGCAGTTGCATCCAATTGATGCAACCGCAGTAGGTGAGCAAACCATTTCTTTCATTAGAAATTTGTTTGTTTGAATTTACTTACCCTATGAGCGCCTTCTCTATCCCATTGGCCATCATTTGAGGTTTAATAAGTGGGATTTCTTGCCTTAAAAATGGGGTTAGGACCATCAGTTGCGTTGTGGAGAAGTCAGGTGGACACACAGCTGATAGTCCTACTGAATAGACTGTTAGAATTTGTATTATGGCAAGAAAAAAGCAGCTAAGTAAAGAAAAACGAGTGGCCATCATTACTTTAAGAAATGAAGGTCGGCCAGTCCGAAAAATTGGGAAAACTTTGAAAGTGTCCCCAAGTGCAGTCACAAAAACCATCAAGCGCTACAAAGAAACTGGCTCACATGCGGACCACCCCAGGAAAGGAAGACCAAGAGTCACCTCTGCTGCGGAGGATAAGTTCATCCGAGTCACCAGCCTCAGAAATCGCAGGTTAACAGCAGCTCAGATTAGAGACCAGGTCAATGCCACACAGAGTTCTAGCAGCAGACACATCTCTAGAACAACTGCTAAGAGGAGACTGTGTGAATCAGGCCTTCATGGTAGAAGATCTGCTAGGAAACCACTGCTAAGGACAGGCAGCAAGCAGAAGAGACTTGTTTGGGCTAAAGAACACAAGGAATGGACATTAGACCAGTGGAAATCTGTGCTTTAGTCTGATGAGTCCAAATTTGAGATCTTTGGTTCCAACCACCGTGTCTTTGTGCGACACAGAAAAGGTGAACGGATGGACTCTACTTGCCTGGTTCCCACCGTGAAGCATGGAGGAGGAGGTGTGATGGTGTGGGGGGGCTTTGCTGGTGACACTGTTGGGGATTTATTCAGAATTGAAGGCATACTGAACCAGCATGGCTACCACAGCATCTTGCAGCGGCATGCTAATCACACGGTTTGCGTTTAGTTGGACCATCATTTATTTTTCAACAGGACAATGACCCCAAACACACCTCCAGGCTGTGTAAGGGCTATTTGACTATGAAGGAGAGTGATGGGGTGCTGCGCCAGATGACCTTGCCTCCACAGTCACTGGACCTGAAACCAATCGAGATGGTTTTGTCACGGCTGTAAATGAGCAACAAGAGTGTACACAGAGAATAACAACTGACGGACCCACTTTAGGGAGGAATAAGGGTGACCCCTGCCAGACCCTAACAGCTCTCCCTAAGCTGCTATGCGCATGTCCGGATCTGAATGGTAGATCGAGACATGCCCGCGTACCTGAGGCTGAAGACCACTGAAACCCCTACAATAATGGAAGGGGCACGGCCACCGGTGCCCTGCTCAGTATAGGGACGGAACCGGGGTCGCCTCGGATCCAGTCAGCAAAGAAACAGAAACACACAATGTCTGAACACTTAACTGAAGGAGCTGCAGCTGCAGTGCAAACAGATCCGAAGTCAGCAGACGATATCTGAAGTACTCGCATCAGCAGGACACAGATCCAGTGAAGAGAAGTAACACAGGTGAAGACACTCAAGCGAGAGATACAGCTCAAAATTAAGAGTATAATCCGCACCTCTACAAAGGAGGAGTGGTGATTTAAAGGCAGCGAAATCAAACACAGGAGGAACAGCTGGGAGGAAGGAAACCAAAAGTAAAGACCTCATCACAGGGGCGGAGAAACAGGGAAGAGAACTCCTCCTAGCTCTAGTAGTGACATCATCACAGGGGTGTGGAAACAGAGCTATGAGAACGTCTCAAAGCTCTGGTAGTGACAGTACCCCCCCCCCCTCTACGGGTGGACTCCGGACACCTAGGACCCACCTTCTCAGGATGAGCCCTATGAAATGCCCTGACAAGGCGAGTGGCTTTAATGTCCGACACCGGAACCCACATCCTCTCCTCAGGACCATAACCCTTCCAATGAACGAGGTACTGAAGAGAACCGCGGACAATGCGAGAGTCCACAATTCTGGAAACCTCAAACTCCAGATTGCCATCAACCAAAATCGGAGGAGGAGGCAAAGAGGAGGGTACCGTGGGCTGGACATATGGTTTTAAAAGAGCCCTGTGAAATACATTATGTATCTTCCAAACCCGTGGAAGATCAAGACGGAAGGCAACAGGATTGACGACTGACAAGATTTTATAAGGGCCAATGAACTTGGGACCCAATTTCCAGGAGGGAACCTTCAGTTTAATATTTCTTGTAGACAACCACACCAGATCACCCACATTCAGGTCCGGACCAGGCACACGTCTCTTATCAGCCACACGCTTATACTTCTCACTCATCTTTCTGAGATTACTCTGAATCTTTTGCCAAATGGTAGACAAAGACGAGGAAAATCTCTCCTCCTCAGGCAAACAAGAGGGTGCGCCTCCCGAGAATGTCCCAAACTGCGGATGGAACCCATATGCACCGAAGAATGGTGACTTATCAGAAGATTCCTGACGACAGTTGTTCAGAGAAAACTCAGCAAGAGGGAGAAATGAACACCAATCCTCCTGGTTCTCCGCCACAAAACAGCGCAAATATGTCTCCAGATTCTGGTTGACGCGCTCAGTCTGACCATTCGACTGCGGGTGAAAAGCAGAAGAGAAGGACAGCCGAACCCCCAGGCGAGAACAGAAAGCCTTCCAGAATCTGGACACAAACTGCGTGCCTCTATCGGAAACAATATCCGAGGGAATGCCATGCAATTTAACAATATGGTCGACAAAAGCTTGCGCCAACGTTTTAGCACTGGGTAAACCAGGGAAGGGTACGAAATGAGCCATCTTGCTAAAACGGTCCACCACCACCAGGATCACCGACTTCCCTGAGGAACGAGGAAGATCCGTGATAAAGTCCATGGAGAGGTGTGTCCAAGGACCGGAAGGTATGGGTAACGGGAGAAGGGGACCTGAAGGCCGTGAACGGGGAACCTTAGCGCGAGCGCACGTCTCACAAGCAGCCACAAAACCCTCCACAGACTTACGGAGAGCCGGCCACCAAAATCTCCGAGCAATGAGATCTACCGTGGCTCTACTCCCGGGGTGACCAGCAAGAACGGTATCATGATGTTCCTTGAAGAGTTTGTGACGTAACTCAGGAGGCACAAACAACTTCCCAGGAGGACAACAGGGAGGTACCTCAGTCTGGGCAGCCTGGACCTCGGCCTCCAAATCAGAATACAGGGCAGAAACAACCACCCCCTCCGCCAAAATGGGACCCGGGTCCTCAGAGTTTCCTCCTCCCAGAAAACAGCGAGAGAGAGCATCAGCCTTCACATTTTTGATCCCAGGGCGGAATGTAACAACAAAATTGAATCTGGAGAAGAAGAGAGACCATCTGGCCTGTCTCGGATTCATACGCCTGGCCGACTCCAAGTACGCCAGATTCTTATGGTCGGTAAACACGGTGATAGGGTGCCTGGCTCCCTCCAACCAATGGCGCCACTCCTCGAAAGCCAACTTGATGGCCAACAACTCCCTATCCCCCACATCATAGTTTCTCTCTGCCGGGGAGAGCTTTTTAGAGAAAAAAGCACAGGGTCGCCACTTGGCAGGAGAGGGGCCCTGGGACAAAACCGCACCCACACCCACCTCGGAAGCATCCACCTCAACAATAAAAGGTAAGGAAACATCGGGATGCACCAAGACGGGAGCAGACGCAAAACTCTCTTTAATCTTAGAAAAAGCTGCAAGCGCCTCCTCCGACCAAGAGGAAAAATCCGCCCCCTTTTTTGTCATGTCAGTGAGGGGTTTGACAACAGATGAATAATTCAAAATGAACTTTCTGTAGTAGTTCGCAAAACCCAGAAAGCGCATCAATGCCTTCTGATTCTCAGGAAGCTCCCACTCAAGTACAGCACGGACCTTCTCCGGATCCATGCGAAAACCAGAAGCAGAGAGGAGAAAACCCAGAAATTGAATCTCCGATACCATAAAAACACATTTCTCCAGCTTGGCGTACAATTTATTCTCCCGCAGAATCCGCAGAACCTGAAAAAGATGATCCTGATGGGTCTGAACATCAGGGGAAAAAATCAAAATATCATCAAGATACACCAATACAAATTTCCCCATTAAATGGTAGAAAATACTGTTAACAAAATGCTGAAAGACGGCCGGAGCATTCATCAGGCCGAAAGGCATAACGAGATTCTCGAAATGCCCATTAGTGGTATTAAAAGCCGTTTTCCAATCATCCCCCTCTCTGACCCTGACCAGGTTGTACGCGCCTCTCAAATCCAACTTGGAAAAAACCTTGGCCCCAACAATTTGGTTGAAGAGGTCCGGGATCAGAGGAAGAGGATAGGGATCGCGAATCGTGATACGGTTCAGCTCCCTAAAATCTAGGCAAGGTCTCAGAGAGCCATCTTTCTTTTTAACAAAAAAAAAACCAGCGGCAACAGGAGATTTTGAGGGACGAATATGCCCCTTCTCGAGACTCTCGGAGATATAGGTTCGCATTGCGAGTCTTTCCGGTTGTGAGAGATTGTAGAGGCGTGCTTTTGGCAGTTTGGCGCCGGGAATGAGGTTAATGGGACAGTCAAACTCCCGGTGAGGAGGTAGCTCCTGAACACCGCTCTCGGAAAACACGTCCGATAACTAGGAGAGAAATGATGGCACCGTTTTAGTAGACACCTCTGCAAAAGTCGCTGTGAGACAATTCTCTCTACAAAACTCACTCCACTCAATTATTTGCCTTCCTTGCCAATCAATAGTGGGGTTATGTCTAGTGAGCCAGGGTAGCCCCAAAACTAGAGGAGAAGGCAATCCGTTAAGGACAAAACAAGATATCTCCTCCACATGAGTGTCACCTACAGCTAGCCGGATATTGTGAACAATGCCCTTCAGAGATCTCTGCGAGAGTGGGGCAGAGTCAATAGCAAAAACAGGTATATCCTTTTCTAATGTGCAAACCTGAAAACCATGCATGGCTACAAATTGAGTATCAATAAGATTGACAGCCGCTCCACTATCGACAAAAATTTCACAAGAAATGACTTTGCTCCCTAGCGCTACCCTGGCAGAAAGGAGAAAACGGGAACTGCAGGTCAGAGGAAAAGCATCAATTCCTACATCAACTTTGCCCAAAGTAGCAGTTGACGCAGGATTTGATGATTTACTTTTTGAGGTCTTTCTCTTATTATAACTCTTAGTACAGTTCAAGAATCTCCTAGACGGACAAACATTAGCCAAATGACCTATGCCCCCACAACAAAAACACACCATATTCTGAGGACTAAATCCTCTTTTATCCGGGGCAAGTCGGCCTAGCTGCATGGGCTCCTCCACAGAGGGAACCGAGAGAGGATGAGGCCCCTGCACAGTGAATGAGTCCGCACCACTGCCCCTAGACTGAAAATGACTGGACAGAGAGGTCTCGTTTCTTTCTCTTAGATGCCTGTCAAGGCGTACCGCCAATGACATGGCAGACTCTAAGGACGTTGGTCTCTCATGGAAAGCAAACGCATCTTTCAATCTCTCTGAGAGACCATGAGAGAACTGACTTCGGAGTGCAGCATCATTCCAGCCTGTATCAGCTGCCCATCTCCGAAATTCAGAACAATAAAGCTCCGCAGACAGTATGTTCTGGCATAAAAAACGTAAGTTCGATTCTGCCAGAGCAACACGATCCGGGTCATCATATATCTGCCCCAGGGCCACAAAAAATCTTTCCACGGATCGAAGGGAGGGATCCCCCGATGGCAACGAAAAAGCCCAAGTCTGAGCATTACCCCTGAGCAGGGAGATGACAATCCTCACCCTCTGTTCCTCATTACCAGAGGAATGGGGACACAAGCAAAAATGGAGTTTGCATGCCTCTCTGAAACGAACAAAATTCTCACTGCCCCCGGAGAACGTCTCCGGAAGTGAGACCTTTGGCTCGCAACAGACTCCATGGGCCGGAGCAGAGCCCAATGCTTGAAGCAGAGTCATAGATTGACGGAGATCCGCTTACCTCCAAAGAAAGACCCTGCATGCGGTCAACCAGGTCAGAAAGCGGATCCATGTCAAAAAAGGACGGTTTGGCGGATTATAATGTCACGGCTGTAAATGAGCAACAAGAGTGTACACAGAGAATAACAACTGACGGACCCACTCTAGGGAGGAATAAGGGTGACCCCTGCCAGACCCTAACAGCTCTCCCTAAGCTGCTATGCGCATGTCCGGATCCGAATGGTAGATCGAGACATGCCCGCGTAGCTGAGGCTGAAGACCACTGAAACCCCTACAATAGTGGAAGGGGCACGGCCACCGGTGCCCTGCTCAGTATATGGACGGAACCGGGGTCGCCTCGGATCCAGTCAGCAAAGAACAGATAAACACACAATGTCGGAACACTTAACTGAGGTGCTGCAGCCGCAGTGCAAACAGATCCGAAGTCAGCAGACGATATCTGAAGTACTCGCATCAGCAGGACACAGATCCAGTGAAGAGAAGTAACACAGGTGAAGACATTCAAGCAAGAGATACAGCTCAAAATGAAGAGTATAATCCGCACCTCTACAAAGGAAGAGGGGTGATTTAAAGGCAGCGAAATCAAACACAGGAGGAACAGCTGGGAGGAAGGAAACCAAAAGTAAAGACCTCATCACAGAGGCGGAGAAACAGGGAAGAGAACTCCTCCTAGCTCTAGTAGTGACATCATCACAGGGGTGGAGAAACAGAGCTGTGAGAACGTCTCAAAGCTCTGGTAGTGACAGGTTTGGGGTGAGCTGGACCGCAGAGTGAAGGCAAAAGGGCCAACAAGTGCTAAGCATCTCTGGGAACTCCTTCAAGACTGTTGGAAGACCATTTCAGGTGACTACCTCTTGAAGCTCATCAAGAGAATGCCAAGAGTGTGCAAAGCAGTAATCAAAGCAAAAGGTGGCTAATTTGAAGAACCTAAAATATGACATATTTTCAGTTGTTTCACACTTTTTTGTTATGTATATAATTCCACATGTGTTAATTTATAGTTTTGATGCCTTCAGTGTGAATCTACAATTTTCATAGTCATGAAAATAAATAAAACTCTTTGAATGAGAAGGTGTGTCCAAACTTTTGGTCTGTACTGTATGTCGCAGTGGCACTGCCTCCGGGTACCGAGTAGCGTAATCAAGGACAACCAAAATGTGTTGGTGTCCCCTAGCGGACTTTGGTACAGGACCTACCAGGTCCATAGCGACTCTCTCAAACGGTACCTTGATGATCGGGAGGGGTACCAAGGGACTGTGAAAAAGGTGCTGGGGCTTGTTGCCTGGCAGGTCGGGCAAGACTTACAGAACTCGTCAACCTCTTTAAACAAACTGGGCCAGTAAAACCGTTGTAGTATACGGTCCTATGTTTTCTGCATTCCCAGATGACCCCCAAGAACATGCTGGTGGGTTAACTCTAACACGAGTTTGCGATAAGCCTGGGGCACTACCAACTGTTCAATGGATTCACCTCGCAGCTGATTTACCCAATAAAACATATCCTGATGAACCACAAAATGGGGGAACACCGACTCTGCCCCTGGTTGTGTGGTTCACCATCTATTATTAGTACATTTTCCCAGTCTCGGGATAAGGTTGGATCCCGGTTTTGCGTGGTACCAAAATTATCTCCGGAGACATTGAGGTCTGCCAGCTCTGGCCCGGTGGCAAGTCCTCCATGTCTCCCACCATTACACTCAGCGGGGTTGTCTCCTCCTCTTCTACCAAAGTGGCGGTCACCCCTACTGCTGGCCCTTCGGACTCAGGTTCCCAGGGTTCTGGTCTACCCCCTGAGCCGGGCCACTCTGCTAGGGTTACACCTGTCTCATGCGTATCAGTCACTCTCGGAACAGGCCACAGTGCCGGGAAGCCTGGGAAGTCTCTCCCTATCATAAGTTCACAATGTAGGTTGGTTGCGACAGCCGCCTTGTGGATCCACCTGCTGGAAACTGTAGACAGAGACACCATAGCAGTAGGATAGTCTTTTAAGTCCCCATGGATACACATGACTCCGACCATATGGCCGGTGTACTCAGTGGAGCGTACCAGGGAAGCCCTTACCAGGGTCACCAGACTTCCTGAGTCCAACAGAGCCTCCGCTGGAGTGTCTCCCACCTCCACCTGGCACAGGTGGTTCAGAGACTCTGGAGCACCCACTGCACACAGTTTCCTGGCATATAATGATTGATGGAAGCCATAGTTCGTGTAGATGGGTTCCCCCTGACGTGGACAGTCCGCTCGAACATGGCCAGGCTCCTGACACTGCCAGCAGATTATTGGAGCGGGGTCCACATGGGTTACATCCCGGACGGGATTGGTGGGCACCGGTTGCTGGGTCCGGGGTGGAGAGTTATGGGATTTGACTGCCCCCCTCCCAACACAACCCCCTCTGTAAGTTCCGGGTAGCCTCTTAGCACTCCACCAGGTCGACCATCTCTAGCGCATTACCTGGAGAGACCTGATCAATCCATTGCTGGAGAAGGGGTGGCAGAGCCCTCCAGAACCTGTCTGCTAACAACCGGTCCAACATAGCAGTGGGGCACAGCACGTCAGTTTGTAGCCACTTTTGCAACAGGTTGAGCAGGTAATAATACTGGGGTCTCACGGGCTCTGCCGGGTTAAACCCCCACTGATGCACCCGCTGGGCCCGGACCAGCACATTCACCCCCAGTCTTGCCAAAATCTCACCCTTTACCTTTGGGTAGTCGGCCGCTTGATCGTCCGGCAAATCGAAAAACACCCGCTGGGACTCTGATGTCAGAAAAGGAGCAATGACCTCAGCCCACTGGTCTTGGGGCAGCTTTTCCCTGATGGCCACTTTCTCATACATCGCCAGGTAGGTCTCGACGTCCTCTGCGGGGGTCATTTTAGGGATCGCTGTACAGACTGTGTTCTGGGCATCGTGTACGATCGGAGTTGCTCCTGCTGTCTGCAAAGCCTATACATGTTGTAGCAGCAACTGGTTGGTCTCCTGCTGCTGCTTATTAGCCTCACGTTGCTGCAGGTTAGCCTCCACAAGGGCCTTCATAACAGCCTCCATTTCGTCACGTGACACTGGTTTGAATCAAGCCGGTTTGATAAATGACATACAACCGTGTGCAAACCAAAAATATTTCGGCATTCACGCTGTGACGGTATCATCCGTGTCACCGTCTAGTATTCCCTTCTTCCCATGAAATAGCACCGCCAAGTAATCCACAGAGCAATAAATCACTATTATCGCTAGTATCGCTGGTATCGCCAAATAAGTCTATACATGAGCCCAAGCTGAATGCGAGAAATACGTTACTGGAAGGCACCACATTCAAAAATACACTTTCTTTTATCCCCTGCTCCCATGCAAGGGAGACACCCACAACAAACATACATTAACCTATAGCACAAAGGTTACAACCCACCTAACATCCTCCCGTCTGCCTGTGGTATAATTATGGTACAATGGTTAACACAATTATCCCAGGCAGGACAATACACAATGTCCTCTGTCCTGGAGACAACTGAGGTGTAATTCCATTATCTCTCAGGACAAAGGGAAATCGCCAATACACACGGGGAGACAATAGGACAGACATCACTTACTCAAATATACAATGTCCCACCCTTTACAATACACATAGACATGTAACACATCCCAAAATGGCACAAATTAGACCAGGGTTCAAAATGTAGTACAAGTCTCTTGGGCCTGGCTGTACTCATGGCTTTTCTGTCCAAAACCGGTTCTACACAGTCTTTTGTCCTGGAGACAATTGAGAAGTGATCCACTTATCCCCCAAGGACAGAGGCAAGACTCCATTAGCCACATGGTAGCAAAAGACAGCAAAATACATGAACTTACAGGGAGTGCAGAATTATTAGGCAAGTTGTATTTTTGAGGATTAATTTTATTATTGAACAACAACCATGTTCTCAATGAACCCAAAAAACTCATTAATATCAAAGCTGAATATTTTTGGAAGTAGTTTTTAGTTTGTTTTTAGTTTGAGCTATTTTAGGGGGATATCTGTGTGTGCAGGTGACTATTACTGTGCATAATTATTAGGCAACTTAACAAAAAACAAATATATACCCATTTCA
Source organism: Bufo gargarizans (assembly GCF_014858855.1). NCBI lineage: Eukaryota > Metazoa > Chordata > Amphibia > Anura > Bufonidae > Bufo > Bufo gargarizans. The sequence goes on along the minus strand of NC_058082.1, from coordinate 14,162,464 downwards.
ATTATTTATTTTTACCAGTGAAACCAATATAACATCTCAACATTCACAAATATACATTTCTGACATTCAAAAACAAAACAAAAACAAATCAGTGACCAATATAGCCACCTTTCTTTGCAAGGACACTCAAAAGCTTGCCATCCATGGATTCTGTCAGTGTTTTGATCTGTTCACCATCAACATTGCGTGCAGCAGCAACCACAGCCTCCCAGACACTGTTCAGAGAGGTGGACTGTTTTCCCTCCTTGTAAATCTCACATTTGATGATGGACCACAGGTTCTCAATGGGGTTCAGATCAGGTGAACAAGGAGGCCATGTCATTAGATTTTCTTCTTTTATACCCTTTTTTTGCCAGCCACGCTGTGGAGTACTTGGACGCGTGTGATGGAGCATTGTCCTGCATGAAAATCATGTTTTTCTTGAAGGATGCAGACTTCTTCCTGTACCACTGCTTGAAGAAGGTGTCTTCCAGAAACTGGCAGTAGGACTGGGAGTTGAGCTTGACTCCATCCTCAACCCGAAAAGGCCCCACAAGCTCATCTTTGATGATACCAGCCCAAACCAGTACTCCACCTCCACCTAGCTGGCGTCTGAGTCGGACTGGAGCTCTCTGCCCTTTACCAATCCAGCCACGGGCCCATCCATCTGGCCCATCAAGACTCACTCTCATTTCATCAGTCCATAAAACCTTAGAAAAATCAGTCTTGAGATATTTCTTGGCCCAGTCTTGACGTTTCAGCTTGTGTGTCTTGTTCAGTGGTGGTCGTCTTTCAGCCTTTCTTACCTTGGCCATGTCTCTGAGTATTGCACACCTTGTGCTTTTGGGCACTCCAGTGATGTTGCAGCTCTGAAATATGGCCAAACTGGTGGCAAGTGGCATCTTGGCAGCTGCACACTTGACTTTTCTCAGTTCATGGGCAGTTATTTTGCGCCTTGGTTTTTCCACACGCTTCTTGCGACCCTGTTGACTATTTTGAATGAAACGCTTGATTGTTCGATGATCACGCTTCAGAAGCTTTGCAATTTTAAGAGTGCTGCATCCCTCTGCAAGATATCTCACTATTTTTGACTTTTCTGAGCCTGTCAAGTCCTTCTTTTGACCCATTTTGCCAAAGGAAAGGAAGTTGCCTAATAATTATGCACACCTGATATAGGGTGTTGATGTCATTAGACCACACCCCTTCTCATTGCAGAGATGCACATCACCTAATATGCTAAATTGGTAGTAGGCTTTCGAGCCTATACAGCTTGGAGTAAGACAACATGCATAAAGAGGATGATGTGGTCAAAATACTCATTTGCCTAATAATTCTGCACTCCCTGTATATAACTATGCCGCTATTGCATAAAACTGGTGCATATAACATGGGACCGTAATCACATGGTAAGAGGCTGGCAAGTAGTCCTCTCCAAGCACTCGTGGCAACCTCAAAAGAGGGGAGTTTGTCACACATGCCAACCTCACTGCACTTGCCCGCTCCAAGCCACCAATTGTAGGGATTTGCTCTGGTAGGCAGGGTAAGGGGACGCAATACAGAGACACAATCATGATTGAAAAACAAAATTCTGTGTTTATTCACACAAAAAGGCAGAACAGAAACACAACACTTAGCAGGGCCCTGGTGTTAATTCCCACCGCAGGAATCCTCATGTTAAATCACACAGCAAAAGTCCACAAAACTCAAAAACATGTCACCTGGCGGTCCACAGCAGGCTTTAGGGCACCTGGCCTCCAGCTGGCAGCTCTCAGCCTTGCAGCATGGCGGAGCTCCTCAACTCTCAAAACACAGAGCTCCACTATCACCTGGAGGTTCATTCCACACCCAGCTGAGCTGCTGGCTGGGCTTTTAATTCACCAGCCCAAAACCTGGCCTGGATGTGGGGAACAGCCACCCATCCTGCTCTTTGGCTGTTCCCAATAAGAACCGGCCTGAATCGGCTTTTCAGCCACACTAAGTAAAACGGTGTCAGTGAGCACTAGCTGCGGCTGACACACAAAATAACCTGTTTTTATCTCACCGAGGCCAGGAACCTTGGTGACACGTACCTTCCGTCAATGACGGACCCTGCGCCTTCCTACAAGGGTCACAGGAGTACAGGGACACAGCAGTACAGGAGCAAAGGAGTACTGGGACGCAGCAGTACAAGAACATTGGTGTATATGGACACAGCAGCACAGGAGTACATGGACACAGCAGTACATGAGTACAGGGACAGGGCAAAGCAGCAAAGTGACACAGCAGCACAGGATTATAGGGACACAGCAGCACGGGAGCACAAGAGTACAGAATTAATGGAACATTGAAATACTATAAGTACAGTACAGAAGTACAGGATAGCAGTATAGCAGTACAGTATAGGACAGAAGTACAGAATAGCAGTTTAGCAGTACAGGATAGGACAGAAGTACAGGATAGGACAGAAGCACAGGATAGGACAGAAGTACAGGATGGGACAGAAGTGCAGGATAGGACAGCAGTACAGGATAGGACAGCAGTACAGGATAGAACAGCAGTACAGGATAGGACAGCAGTACGGGATAGGACAGCAGTACAGGATAGAACAGCAGTACAGGATAGGACAGAAGTACAGGACAGGACAGAAGCACAGGATAGGACAGAAGTACAGGATGGGACAGAAGTGCAGGATAGGACAGCAGTACAGGATAGGACAGCAGTACAGGATAGGACAGCAGTACAGGATAGGACAGCAGTACAGGATAGGACAGCAGTACGGGATAGGACAGCAGTACAGGATAGAACAGCAGTACAGGATAGAACAGCAGTACAGGATAGAACAGCAGTACAGGATAGGACAGCAGTACGGGATAGGACAGCAGTACAGGATAGAACAGCAGTACAGGATAGAACAGCAGTACAGGATAGCAGTATACCGTAGCAGTACAGGATAGGACAGCAGTACAGGATAGGACAGCAGTACAGGATAGCAGTATAGGATAGCAGTATACCGTAGCAGTACAGGATAGGACAGAAGTACAGGATATGACAGAAGTACATGATATGACAGAAGTTCATGATAGGACAGAAGTACAGGATAGCAGTATAGCAGTACAGGATAGGACAGCAGTACAGGATAGAACAGCAGTACAGGATGGGACAGAAGTACAGGATAGGACAGCAGTACAGGATTGGATAGCAGTACAGGATAGGACAGAAGTTGAGGAAAGGACAGCAGTACAGGATAGCAGTATAGCAGTACAGAATAGAACAGCAGTACAGGATAGTACAGCAGTACAGGATAGAACAGCAGTACAGGATAGAACAGCAGTACAGGATAGGACAGCAGTACAGGATAGAACAGCAGTACAGGATAGGACAGCAGTACAGGATAGGACAGCTGTACAGGATAGGACAGCTGTACAGGATAGAACAGCAGTACAGGATAGTACAGCAGTACAGGATAGAACAGCAGTACAGGATAGAACAGCAGTACAGGATAGGACAGCAGTACAGGATAGAACAGCAGTACAGGATAGGACAGCAGTACAGGATAGAACTGCAGTACAGGATAGAACTGCAGTACAGGATAGAACAGCAGTACAGGTGTCACGGCTGATGATGGGGGAAACCCTCAGCCGTGTGGTGCCAGATGATGTTGTGGCTGCTCGGCCATGAGAACAGGATAGGGAGCAGGTCACCTCCTCAAGTATCCCTAACCTGACCCTAACTCCTACCTGCATGGGCCGACCTTTAAGGTAGGAGGACCCATGCGCAGGAACCTCGGAGCCCTCACTTACCCTCCGCAGATCCCTGAGCTAGGAGCTGGGTAAGACGACCTACTCCTCCTAGTTACGGAGGAGCAGGAGTCTCCATTGCCAAGCTGCTGGGACAAGGGGAACACAAACAGCTTTACGGGTATGGCAGGCGAACTAATAGTTCCACCAACCTGCCACAGCCTTGCTGACTGGATCCCTGCGCAAACAGGAATCCAGAACCGTAAGCTGCACCAAAACACATAAGAAGGTCCCAACAGAACATAACATACAACATCACACACAGCAAGACATAAACATAAGGACAATATCTATATGACCACAGGGGTGGCTCTCACTGGCAGGTAATATGCACAGGAGGCTGCTCCAGCCAAGCATGACTGAAGCAACCTACTGAGCCATGCCAAACACCAAGGCTATATAGGCCAAGAAGCCACACCCCACAGTCGGACACACCCAGTTACATCACACACACACTGGGAAGGAAGTTAACCCTTCCAGCACCACAGAAGGGAAACACACATAAAGGGGAAGTGACCAGACTAAGATCACACTGTGGCTGTTGCCGCAGGCAACGACATGGGTGGCAGCCGTCCTGACGGACAGCCCGAAGGCCAGGACACTGCCACCACATGTACAACATTCCAAACATTGCCACGGGCAGCCACAGAGAAAGGAAGATGTCAAAGTGCACACCAGACAACACAAAGTGCACACCAGACATACAAACGTGCATACACACACGCACACAACTCCCAGGGAACCGCACACATCACTGTTGTCCGCGGAAACCGCACTTAAGGCAAACAACAGCATGCCTCAAGCTGCGGTTGAAACAACTACCCAAACCGCGGGCAACTGTATGCGGCTCCCAAGGAGTCACGGCCATAACCGTGGCAGTGACAACAGGATAGGACAGCAGTACAGGATAGCAGTATAGCAGTATAGGATAGGACAGCAGTACAGGATAGGACAGCAGTACAAAACAGGACAGCAGTACAGGATAGCAGTATAGCAGTACAGGATAGGACAGCAGTACAGGATAGAACAGCAGTACAGGATAGGACAGCAGTACAGGATAGCAGTATAGCAGTACAGGATAGCAGTATACCGTAGCAGTACAGGATAGGACAGAAGTACAGGATATGACAGAAGTACATGATATGACAGAAGTACAGGATAGCAGTATAGCAGTACAGGATAGGACAGCAGTACAGGATAGGACAGCAGTACAGGATGGGACAGAAGTACAGGATAGGACAGCAGTACAGGATAGGACAGCAGTACAGGATAGGACAGCAGTACAGGATAGAACAGCAGTACAGGATAGAACAGCAGTACAGGATAGGACAGAAGTTCGGGAAAGGACAGCAGTACAGGATAGCAGTATAGCAGTACAGGATAGGATAGCAGTACAGGATAGAACATCAGTACAGGATAGGACAGCAGTACAGGATAGAACAGCAGTATAGGATAGGACAGCAGTACAGGATAGGACATCAGTATAGGATAGGATAGCAGTACAGGATAGAACAGCAGTACAGGATAGGACAGCAGTACAGGATAGGACAGCAGTACAGGATAGGACATCAGTATAGGATAGGACATCAGTATAGGATAGGACAGCAGTACAGGATAGGACAGCAGTACAGGATAGGACATCAGTACAGGATAGGACATCAGTATAGGATAGGATAGCAGTACAGGATAGAACAGAAGTACAGGATGGGACAGAAGTACAGGATAGGACAGCAGTACAGGATGGGACAGAAGTACAGGATAGGACAGCAGTACAGGATAGGACAGCAGTACAGGATAGGACAGAAGTTCGGGAAAGGGCAGCAGTACAGGATAGCAGTATAGCAGTACAGGATAGGATAGCAGTACAGGATAGAACAGCAGTACAGGATAGCAGTACAGGATAGGATAGCAGTACAGGATAGAACAGCAGTACAGGATAGCAGTACAGGATAGGACATCAGTACAGGATAGGATAGCAGTACAGGATAGGACAGCAGTACAGGATAGGACATCAGTACAGGATAGGATAGCAGTACAGGATAGGACAGCAGTACAGGATAGCAGTATAGCAGTACAGGATAGGACAGCAGTACAGGATAGGACAGCAGTACAGGATAGGACAGCAGTACAAGAAAGGACAGCAGTACAGGATAGGACAGCAGTACAGGATAGGACAGCAGTACAGGATAGGACATCAGTACAGGATAGGACAGCAGTACAGGATAGAACAGCAGTACAGGATAGAACAGCAGTACAGGATAGGACAGCAGTACAGGATAGGACAGCAGTACAGGATAGGACAGCAGTACAGGATAGGACATCAGTACAGGATAGAACAGCAGTACAGGATAGGACAGCAGTACAGGATAGAACAGCAGTACAGGATAGGACAGCAGTAGAGGATGGGACAGCAGTACAGGATAGGACAGCAGTACAGGATAGGACAGAAGTACAGGATAGGATAGCAGTACAGGATAGAACAGCAGTACAGGATAGGACAGCAGTAGAGGATAGGACATCAGTACAGGATAGGACATCAGTACAGGATAGGATAGCAGTACAGGATAGGACAGCAGTACAGGATAGGACAGCAGTAGAGGATAGGACAGCAGTAGAGGATAGGACATCAGTACAGGATAGGACATCAGTACAGGATAGGACAGCAGTAGAGGATAGGACATCAGTACAGGATAGGACAGCAGTACAGGATAGGACCGCAGTACAGAGTTACAGGAGCACATCTGGGCTGGTTTCAGACACATTAGCAATTTACACAACATGGTAAAGGCAGGTCTGTGGAATGACAGAAATGACCCAGGATATAGACAGAAGAGTACACAGCAAATCTGCATTCTGGTTCTCTGCTACAAAGCCCAGAGAAAACCGCCGGTGGAAATCACAGAAGAGATGCCATGCCTCTTGTCATCTGGTTTGACATAAGTGAAATACAGAACCAGTCTCATGGACAGCTTTGTCTAGTGGTCCAGGAAAGAAGCTGGCCATTGATCTGTGGGATTTCTTTTTTTGGGACACCTTTTTTATTTTTCCTAGGTTGTTATAGATTACTGGGCGGCAGTATCTGCACTTTGAGCCGTCTGGCTGTATTTGATGGTGTATAGCATCAATTACAGCATCTTAGCTTCTCATGGTTTGGTAAGTTTCTTCTATAAATAATGGCTCTCCCTTTATTCCCGCTCAGTATTGCTTGCATTCATATGTGTTTTACATTCTCGCTTTAATGACTGCGGGCCTTGGACACTCGGTGAGATCCTCTGGGAAGCGTAGATAAGAGCAGCAGAGAGATAATTACATCCCACACTGCTGAAAAATCACGGTGAGAGTTGTGAGAAGCAGCTATGACCAAGCAAAGGGCGACCTCTCCACTTATCTTCTTAATTGTAACTGTTCTTACTGTGTATGAGGCGAGAGACAAGTGTTTCGGTATCGAGTTTCTGGGTCGCTTCTCTCACTCCTTTATTGCTGAAATTTCCATAAAGTGATACCCAGCGATGAGTCCGCGCACTTCTAATGAATGGGTTTTGTCCACAATCCTGTGTAGCATTTACACCTTCATCACAAAAAGGGGGCAGGTGAATGACACAGAGGTGGTCGCTCTTATATACTGTGGTTGACCTCCCGTGATTATAGATAGTAATCTGGGTCATCATCCATTGCATGTTCACATCTTACTATGAAACATTCTTAGGCTTTGTGACTATCCCTTCACTTTGAAGAACTTGCTTGGCCATACTTTTTTATGGACTTTGTCTCCTGTGGCCGTGCAGACCACCAACCAGTATCTGATGTTGAGGAACTTGAGGAAGGATGTGGCTCTGAATAAGGAGATGGCTTGACAATGTCTTTGAATGGCGGAATGTGACCATGAGAGATATGGTTGACCACAGACTGCAACTCTCCAAGTCTTGTGTTAGGTGGTTCTCAGTGTCCATATCTTTTTTGGTCATCCTCTTTGGTCTTCTTGCGATATATCCACAATAAGAAAAAGCTTCATGCAGGACATTTTTTCTTGACATGGAAAGTTCAGATGATTTGGTGATAAGAACACTTGCTTTTCGTGGCCTCTAAAGTCTTACTGTACTGTATATGTTCACCATCACTAAGGTTAACAGATGGTGGAGATATTTCGGGGGAGACGTTTGTGTCTGGCACTCGAGTTTCTCTTAACCAGCCGTGTATTTATCTTGTCATTGACTACTTGATTAGACTTTTTAAGAACGTCTGCTTGTAGATTTCAGTGTCAGTGTTTAGAAAATCAATAAAGTCAAAATCAATTGGAACCTCATTATGGAGCTTCATCAGCACAACCTGCCCATCATCTGCATCATGCCAAATGTATCTGACATCCCGAAGGAACAGGAGAAAGGAGAATATGCTCATGGGGTAAGTACGTACAGGTGCAAGAACCCTGGTGGGGTATGTAGTCTGCTCACCTGTATTGGTTGTGCGTGACTGGAAACAACGCCAGTGAAGGCTTAATAGAGATGGAGGGTCAGTGCAGCTGATGCTATCTGGAACCTCAGTGGCGGTGGCCAAGTGGGGAGAAGAATTGCACAGGAATGAGCAGCAGTATGGTATCTGCCACGTCTCTGGGTTCATAGTCAGTAGGTGCGAGACATGACCCGAGGCACAGATGAAGTATTGATATTTTTATTAACAATGCGTTTCGGGCTGCATGGACCCTTTCTGAAGTCTTCAGAGTGTGAGCTTGATCGTGGAGAGGTGCTGCTGGGAACAGAGGCTGGATGCTGCTGCTGTTCTGCACATGTGTCTCGTGACTATCCATCCAGAGACGTGGCAGATACCATACTTCTGCTCATTCCTTGCAATCCCAAGAGAACAGTGGCCACCTAGAGTCAGTGGTGACTCTGATACATCACAATGATATGATGACTTAAAGGGACTTCCCACCTGGAGTCCTCCCGCTATCAACACCTTGAAGCAGCAACTATGCATTATATTATACAGTGGAGGATGATGGGACAACCTTTTTAAGGACCGTGTCACAATTCCCTTGACATTTCATACATAAGATCAATCCTGTATTCGGTATTCTGGGTAATTTTCTGGGGAGCACATTCCCCATCCTGCACAATCTGAGGCTCCATCAGTATTAAAGGATGGTAGAAAAATCCAGGATGGTGGACATGGTAGAGTAGGCCAGGCTGTGCTGTGGAGGCTCTGGCGTCAAAAGCACATCACTGCGCTTCCTGCCAGGACTTGGTGGGATCACCATGTGAACAGGCTGAGCTTTCCAGAATGGTCCTCTGCCCATACTGGACCATCAAGGATGTTTGGAGTTGTGAACTACCCTCAGCATAACTGGTTATATTGTATATAGAATGATGTTCACTAACGTGGAAACACTGAGCAGAAAAATAAACTCCTGTCCTCCTTTCTTTCTTTCTTCTCTTCTCTTCTTTTCCCCTTTCTCTCCCTTTGCTTCTTAACCTCCTCCCCTCTTTTCCCTTTCCTAATCCTTATTCATTTCCTGCTCTCCTATACTCTTCCGACATTCCTTTCCCACTTTCTTTCTTTCCTTTCTTTATGCCTCCTTCTTTTTCTTCTCCTTTCTCCATCCTTCTCTACTTTCCATTTCTTTGTGTCTCTCTTATATGTTTCCTTCCTCTTGATCTCCATCCTGTTTTCCTTTCTCACTTCCACCATCCCTTCCTTCTTCTCTTCTTTCTGTTCCTTCCTCTGTCCCTTCCTTCATATCTCTTTTTCTTCCTCCTTCTCTTCCTTCCTATCTATTGACTTCCTTTCTCTCATTCTTTTCTGTGTCCTTCATTCCATCTCTCCTTTCTTCCTTTACCATAACCTCCATCTCTTCTCTCTCATTTCTATCGCTTGCCTTTTGTCTTCATCCATCCATCCCAACATTTTCTTCCTCCCTCCTCTCTCTAACTTTCCTTTAACTCTTTTTCCTTCTCTTCTTTCCTTTCTTCCCTCGGTTCCTTTCTCTCTTTTTATTCCTTCCTTTCTGTCTCTCCTTCTCTCTCCTTCCATTATTTCTATCTGTTCCTTTCTTTCTTTTACTCTCGTCTTCCTTTCCTTTATTTTAATCTTTTCTTTTATCAACTTTCTCTCCTTCATTTCTTCCTATCTCTCTCTTCCTCTCTTCCTCTCTTTCTTTCTTTCTTTCTTTCTTTCTTTCTTTCTTTCTCTATTGCTTCCTTCCTTCCTTCCACCAATTTCTCTCTCACTTTCTTCTCTTTCCCTCTTTCCTTCCATCCCTTTGTCCATCAATTCATATACAGTATCCCCCCCTTCTTCCATCCATTTATTTACTCATTCCTTCCTTCCATTTTTTTTTTCGTTCTTTCTCTTTTACCCTTCCTTCCTCCAATGCATCTCTTTCTATCTCTCTTTCCTTCCTTCCACTCATTTGTTCCTTCCTTCCTTCCTTTCTTTTCTCCCGTTCTTCTTTCTATGCAGCCATCTCTTCCCTTCTTACATCCTTTTTTTCCTCCCATCCTTCCTGTTTTCCATCCATCTTTCTCCATTTCTCTCTTCTATCCATTTCTTTATCTTTTCCCTCCTTCCATCTCTTTCTCTCATCCTTCCTTCTCTTCCTCCAATTCCTCCTTCCATCACTTTTTCTCATCCTCCCTTCCTCCCTTCCTTTCTTCCATCCATCTTTTTCTCTCATCCTTTCTTCCTTCCATCTCTTTCTCTCATCCTCCCTTCCTTCCGTCTCTTTCTCTCATCCTCCTTTCCATCCGTCCATGTCTTTTTCTCTCTCTTCCTTCATCCCTTCCTTCATTCCATCTGTTTCTTTTCCTCCATCCATCTATCTTTTTCTCTTCCCTCCATCCACCTCTTCCTTCCGTCCTTTCTTCGTTCCTTCCATCCTTCTCTTTCTCTAATCCTCTCTTCCTTCCATCTCTTTCTTTCATCCTTCCTTCCATCCTTCTCTTTCTCTCATCCTCTCTTCCTTCCATCTCTTTCTCTCATCCTTCCTTCCACCTGTCTCTTTCTCTCATCCTCTCTTCCTTCTATCTCTTTCTCTCATCCTCTCTTCCTTCTATCTCTTTCTCTCATCCTCCCTTCCTTCCTCCCCTCCTTCCTTCCATCCTTCTCTTTCTCTCATCCTTCTATCCATCCGTTTCTTTTCCTCCATCCATCTATCTTTCTCTCTTCCCTCCATCCACCTCTTCCTTCCGTCCTTGCTTCCTTCAATCCTTCTCTTTCTCTCATCCTTCCTTCCATCCGCTTCTTTTCCTCCATCCATCTATCTTTCTCTCTTCCCTCCATCCACCTCTTCCTTCCGTCCTTCCTTCCGCTCCCATAGCTGGACACACAGTCATTTATCCTCTGTGGAGAGACCATGACCACATTCTGTTTATCGTGATGCAGTCATCCGGAGAAGAGGCAGGAAAACCAATTGGAATCATTTTCATCCCCATTTAAATGCAAATATAATGTGCGGCTGAGGAGATAAGAATATTCTGCCATTTGGGCTGAAGATTTGTTTACTGACTCTAATGAGAGCGCTGGAGGAGACGCCTGGATGAGCAGAGTCTCCCCATTAACCCCCTCTCACCCAACACGCGGCTGCTACCGAGCTCAACATCTCACCAGAAGAAAGAAAATGCCAAAATGATATCCAGCTATTCCCTACTTCTATCTGCTTCTGGCAAAGCTGGGTGATAACCATTAGGTCCTGTATAGCAGCTTCTAAAAGGATTGTCACCCATCGTTTCCAAACCTCAAAGCTTGTCTAGTTAGACAATGACGTTGAGACAAATGTATCATGTATGACTGGCAGGTCTGTCATTCAGGATTCTGGGAAAGCTGGGCGACCAGCCTTGTGATCTGCTGTAATGGCATCGTCAGTGGCTACAGGGTCAGATTCCTTCCTTAGCTGAATGACATTCATCATTTTAGACTGAGAATATGACGTGAGGACTGCACTCGGATTTGTATACAAGGAGTACTGGCCTAAAGTCTGTATTTTTAAAAGGTCTGATCTTGGGTCTGTATCTATAGGGGGTCTGATCTTGGGTCTGTATCTATAGGGGGTCTGATCTAGGGTCTGTATCTATAGGGGGTCTGATCTAGGGTCTGTATCTGTAGGATGTCTCATCTAGGGTCTGTATCTGTAGGGGGTCTGATCTGGAGTCTTTGTCTGTAGGGGGGTCTGATTTGGGGTCTGTATCTATAGGGGGTCTGATCTAGAGTCTGTAGCTATAGCGGGTATGATCTAGGGTCTGTATCTGCAGGAGGTCTCATCTGGGGTTTGTATCTGTAGGAAGTCTGGTCTAGGGTCTGTATCTATAGAGGGTCTGTATCTATAGAGGGTCTGTATATATTGGGGTCTGATCTAGGGTCTGTATCTATAGAGGGTCTGATCTAGGGGCTGTATCTATAGCGGGTCGACCTAGGGTCTGTATCTATAGGGGGACTGATCTGGGGTCTGTATCTGTAGGAGGTCTCATCTGGGGTCTGATCTGGAGTCAGTGTCTGTAGAGGGTCTTATTGGGGGTCTGTATCTGTATGAAGTCTGATCTGGGGTCTCTATCTGTAGGGGCCTGATTGGGGGGGTGTCTGTAGGGGTCTGATCTGAGGTCTGTGTTTGTAAGGGGTATGTATCTGTAGGGGGTCTGATCTGGGGTCTGTGTCTGTAGGGGGCGTGATCTGGAGCCTGAATCTGTAGGGGGTCTGATCTAGGGTCCATGTCTGTAACGGGTCTGATCTGGGGTATGTGTCTGTAGGGGGTCTGATCTGGGGTCTGTATCTGTAGGGGTCTGATCTGGGGTCTGTGTCTGTAGGGGGTCTGATTGGGGGTCTGTATATGTATGGGGTCTGATCTGGGGTCTGTGTTTGTAGGGGTCTGTATCTGTAGGGGGTCTGATCTGGGGTCTGTGTCTGTAGGGGGTGTGATCTGGAGTCTGCATCTGTAGGGTGTCTGATCTAGGGTACATGTCTGTAGAAGGTCTGATCTGGGGAATGTGTCTGTAGAGGGTCTGATCTGGGGTATGTATCTGTAGGGGTCTGATCTGGGGTCTGTACCTATAGGGGGTCTGATTTGGAGTCTGTGTCTGTAGAGGGTCTGATCTGGGGTCTGTATCTGTAGGAGGTCTCATCTGGAGTCTGTATCTGTAGAGGGTCTGATCTGGAGTCTGTGTCTGTAGGGGGTCTGTATCTGTAGGTAGTTTGATCTGGGGTCTGTGTATCTGTAGAGGTTCTGATCTGAGGTCTGTATCTGTAGGGGTATGATATGGGGTCTGTGTCTGTAGGGGGTATGAACTGGGTCTGTGTCTGTAGGGGGTCTGATCTGGAGTCTGTATCTGTAGGGGGTCTGACCTGGAGTCCATGTCTGTAGAGGGTCTGGTCTGGGGTCTGTGTCTGTATGGGGTCTGATCTGGGGTCTGTATCTGTAGGGGGTCTGATCTGCGGTCTGTGTGTAGGGGGTCTGATCTGGGGTCCATGTCTGTAGAAGGTCTGGTCTGGGGTCTGAGTCTGTAGGAGGTTTGATCTGGGTTCTGTGTATCTTTAGAGGTTTTGATCTGAGGTCTGTATCTGTAGGGTATGATCTGGGGTCTGTATCTGTAGGGGGTATGATCTGGGGTCTGTGTCTGTAGGGGGTCTGATCTGGAGCCTGTATCTGTAGGGGGTCTTATCTGGCGTCTATGTCTGTAGAGGGTCTGGTCTGGGGTCTGTGTCTGTATTGGGTCTGATCTGGAGTCTGTATCTATAGGGGGTCTGATCTGGGGTCTGTGTCTGTAGGGGGTCTGATCTGGGGTCTGTGTCTGTAGGGGGTCTGAGGGTCTGATCTGGGTTATGAATCTGTAGGGGGTCTGATCTGGGGTCCATGTCTATAGAGGGTCTAATCTGGGGTCTGTGTCTGAAGGGGGTATGATCTGGGGTCTGGATCTGTAGGGAGTCTGTATCTGTAGGGGGTCTGATCTGGAGTCTGTATCTGTAGAGAGTCTTATCTGGGGTCTTTATCTGTAGGGTAATGATCTGGGGTCTGTATCTGTGGGGGTCTTATCTAGGGTCTGTGTCTGTAGGGGGTCTGATCTGGGATCTTTGTCTGTAGTTTGTATTGTCAATGGAGTATGGTCTGGGGTCTATATTATTTATGGAGTCTGATCTGAGGACTGTATTATTTAGGGGTTCAGGTCAGGGATTGGTATTTTTAGGAGGACTAGTGTTAGAGTAGCTTCCATCCTTTATTTAGCAGTCCAGTATGTTTTCTATGGCCCCCCAGGGGTATTAGATCATGCACCCATGATTCTACACATACATGCAGCACCCCCTAATTTCGCAGTTGAGGGGGTGTCTTAGATTATTGATTTCCTGCATTGAAAAGGAATCTCATTGTAGGGAGGAAGAGTTGGCTTCTCAATGCTACGCTCTGGATCTGTATGTCTCCAGGGTAGATTACTCTTCAGATTCATTACACTCGTAAGGTAACCTTCCCGACTCCAAGACCTGAGGATTTACCCTTACTGGAGGATGAGATAATCTATAAGGTATAGAGCACTGACCAATCAGATGTGTATGGTATAGAGCGCTGACCAATCAGATGTGTATGGTATAGAGCACTGACCAATCAGAGGTGTATGGTATAGAGCGCTGACCAATCAGATGTGTATGGTATAGAGCGCTGACCAATCAGATGTGTATGGTATAGAGCACTGACCAATCAGAGGTGTATGGTATAGAGCGCTGACCAATCAGATGTGTATGGTATAGAGCGCTGATCAATCAGATGTGTATGGTATAGAGCGCTGACAAATCAGAGGTTTATGGTATAGAGCGCTTACCAATTTAGATGTGTATGGTATAGAGCACTGACCAATCAGAGGTGTATGGTATAGAGCGCTGACCAATCAGAGGTTTATGGTATAGAGCGCTGACCAATCAGAGGTTTATGGTATAGAGCGCTGACCAATCAGAGGATTATGGTATAGAGCGCTGACCAATCAGATGTGTATGGTATAGAGCACTGACCAATCAGATGTGTATGGTATAGAGCACTGACCAATCAGAGGTGTATGGTATAGAGCACTGACCAATCAGATGTGTATGGTATAGAGCACTGACCAATCAGAGGTGTATGGTATAGAGCGCTGACCAATCAGATGTGTATGGTATAGAGCGCTGATCAATCAGATGTGTATGGTATAGAGCGCTGACAAATCAGAGGTTTATGGTATAGAGTGCTTACCAATCAGATGTGTATGGTATAGAGCACTGACCAATCAGAGGTGTATGGTATAGAGCGCTGACCAATCAGAGGTTTATGGTATAGAGCACTGACCAATCAGAGGTGTATGGTATAGAGCGCTGACCAATCAGAGGTTTATGGTATAGAGCGCTGACCAATCAGAGGTGTATGGTATAGAGCGCTGACCAATCAGAGGTTTATGGTATAGAGCACTGACCAATCAGATGTGTATGGTATAGAGCACTGACCAATCAGATGTGTATGGTATAGAGCGCTGACCAATCAGATGTGTATGGTATAGAGCGCTGACCAATCAGAGGTTTATGGTATAGAGCGCTGACCAATCAGAGGATTATGGTATAGAGCGCTGACCAATCAGATGTGTATGGTATAGAGCACTGACCAATCAGATGTGTATGGTATAGAGCGCTGACCAATCAGATGTGTATGGTATAGAGCGCTGACCAATCAGATGTGTATGGTATAGAGCACTGACCAATCAGATGTGTATGGTATAGAGCGCTGACCAATCAGATGTGTATGGTATAGAGCACTGACCAATCAGATGTGTATGGTATAGAGCGCTGACCAATCAGATGTGTATGGTATAGAGCACTGACCAATCAGAGGTGTATGGTATAGAGCGCTGACCAATCAGATGTGTATGGTATAGAGCGCTGATCAATCAGATGTGTATGGTATAGAGCGCTGACAAATCAGAGGTTTATGGTATAGAGCGCTTACCAATTTAGATGTGTATGGTATAGAGCACTGACCAATCAGATGTGTATGGTATAGAGCGCTGACAAATCAGAGGTTTATGGTATAGAGCGCTTACCAATTTAGATGTGTATGGTATAGAGCACTGACCAATCAGAGGTGTATGGTATAGAGCGCTGACCAATCAGAGGTTTATGGTATAGAGCGCTGACCAATCAGAGGTTTATGGTATAGAGCGCTGACCAATCAGAGGATTATGGTATAGAGCGCTGACCAATCAGATGTGTATGGTATAGAGCACTGACCAATCAGATGTGTATGGTATAGAGCACTGACCAATCAGAGGTGTATGGTATAGAGCACTGACCAATCAGATGTGTGTGGTATAGAGCGCTGACCAATCAGATGTGTATGGTATAGAGCGCTGACCAATCAGAGGTTTATGGTATAGAGCACTGACCAATCAGAGGTGTATGGTATAGAGCGCTGACCAATCAGATGTGTATGGTATAGAGCGCTGATCAATCAGATGTGTATGGTATAGAGCGCTGACAAATCAGAGGTTTATGGTATAGAGTGCTGATCAATCAGATGTGTATGGTATAGAGCGCTTACCAATCAGATGTGTATGGTATAGAGCACTGACCAATCAGAGGTGTATGGTATAGAGCGCTGACCAATCAGAGGTTTATGGTATAGAGCACTGACCAATCAGAGGTGTATGGTATAGAGCGCTGACCAATCAGAGGTTATGGTATAGAGAGAAAAAAAGGTTATGGTATAGAGCGCTGACCAATCAGAGGTGTATGGTATAGAGCGCTGACCAATCAGAGGTTTATGGTATAGAGCACTGACCAATCAGATGTGTATGGTATAGAGCACTGACCAATCAGATGTGTATGGTATAGAGCGCTGACCAATCAGATGTGTATGGTATAGAGCGCTGACCAATCAGAGGTTTATGGTATAGAGCGCTGACCAATCAGATGTGTATGGTATAGAGCACTGACCAATCAGATGTGTATGGTATAGAGCGCTGACCAATCAGATGTGTATGGTATAGAGCGCTGACCAATCAGAGGATTATGGTATAGAGCGCTGACCAATCAGATGTGTATGGTATAGAGCACTGACCAATCAGATGTGTATGGTATAGAGCGCTGACCAATCAGAGGTTTATGGTATAGAGCACTGACCAATCAGATGTGTATGGTATAGAGCACTGACCAATCAGAGGTTTATGGTATAGAGCACTGACCAATCAGAGGTGTATGGTATTGAGCGCTGACCAATCAGAGGTTTATGGTATAGAGCACTGACCAATCAGATGTGTATGGTATAGAGCACTGACCAATCAGATGTGTATGGTATAGAGCACTGACCAATCAGAGGTTTATGGTATAGAGCACTGACCAATCAGAGGTTTATGGTATAGAGCGCTGACCAATCAGATGTGTATGGTATAGAGCACTGACCAATCAGATGTGTATGGTATAGAGCGCTGACCAATCAGATGTGTATGGTATAGAGCCCTGACCAATCAGATGTGTATGGTATAGAGCACTGACCAATCAGAGGATTATGGTATAGAGCGCTGACCAATCAGATGTGTATGGTATAGAGCACTGACCAATCAGATGTGTATGGTATAGAGCGCTGACCAATCACATGTGTATGGTATAGAGCACTGACCAATCAGATGTGTATGGTATAGAGCACTGACCAATCAGAGGTGTATGGTATAGAGCGCTGACCAATCAGATGTGTATGGTATAGAGCGCTGATCAATCAGATGTGTATGGTATAGAGCGCTGACAAATCAGAGGTTTATGGTATAGAGCGCTTACCAATCAGATGTGTATGGTATAGAGCGCTGACCAATCAGAGGTTTATGGTATAGAGCACTGACCAATCAGAGGTTTATGGTATAGAGCACTGACCAATCAGATGTGTATGGTATAGAGCACTGACCAATCAGATGTGTATGGTATAGAGCGCTGACCAATCAGATGTGTATGGTATAGAGCGCTGACCAATCAGATGTGTATGGTATAGAGCGCTGACCAATCAGATGTGTATGGTATAGAGCACTGACCATTCAGAGGTGTATGGTATAGAGCACTGACCAATCAGATGTGTGTGGTATAGAGCGCTGACCAATCAGAGGTTTATGGTATAGAGCACTGACCAATCAGATGTGTATGGTATAGAGCACTGACTAATCAGAGGTTTATGGTATAGAGCGCTGACCAATCAGATGTGTATGGTATAGAGCGCTGACCAAACAGAGGTGTATGGTATAGAGCGCTGACCAATCAGATGTGTATGGTATAGAGCACTGACCAATCAGAGGTTTATGGTATAGAGCGCTGACCAATCAGAGGTTTATGGTATAGAGCACTGACCAATCAGATGTGTATGGTATAGAGCACTGACCAATCAGATGTGTATGGTATAGAGCGCTGACCAATCAGATGTGTATGGTATAGAGCGCTGACCAATCAGATGTGTATGGTATAGAGCGCTGACCAATCAGATGTGTATGGTATAGAGCACTGACCATTCAGAGGTGTATGGTATAGAGCACTGACCAATCAGATGTGTGTGGTATAGAGCGCTGACCAATCAGAGGTTTATGGTATAGAGCACTGACCAATCAGATGTGTATGGTATAGAGCACTGACTAATCAGAGGTTTATGGTATAGAGCGCTGACCAATCAGATGTGTATGGTATAGAGCGCTGACCAAACAGAGGTGTATGGTATAGAGCGCTGACCAATCAGATGTGTATGGTATAGAGCGCTGACCAATCAAAAGTTTATGATATAGAGCGCTGATCAATCAGAGGTTTATGGTATAGAGCACTGACCAATCAGATGTGTATGGTATAGAGCACTGACCAATCAGATGTGTATGGTATAGAGCACTGACCAATCAGATGTGTATGGTATAGAGCACTGACCAATCAGATGTGTATGGTATAGAGCGCTGATCAATCAGAGGTTTATGGTATAGAGCACTGAACAATCAGATGTGTATTGTATAGAGCACTGACCAATCAGATGTGTATGGTATAGAGCGCTGACCAATCAGATGTGTATGGTATAGAGCACTGTCCAATCAGATGTGTATAGTATAGAGCACTGACCAATCAGAGGTTTATGGTATAGAGCGCTGACCAATCAGAGGTTTATGATATAGAGCGCTGACCAATCAGATGTGTATGGTATAGAGCACTGACCAATCAGATGTGTATGGTATAGAGCGCTGACCAATCAGAGGTTTATGGTATAGAGCGCTGACCAATCAGAGGTTTATGGTATAGAGCGCTTACCAATCAGAGGTTTATGGTATAGAGCGCTGACCAATCAGAGGTTTATGGTATAGAGCGCTGACCAATCAGAGGTTTATGGTATAGAGCGCTTACCAATCAGAGGTTTATGATATAGAGCGCTGACCAATCAGATGTGTATGGTATAGAGCACTGACCAATCAGATGTGTATGGTATTTGTAGCGCTGACCAATCAGATGTGTATGGTATAGAGCGCTGACCAATCAGATGTGTATGGTATAGAGCACTGACCAATCAGATGTGTATGGTATAGAGCGCTGACCAATCAGATGTGTATGGTATAGAGCGCTGACCAATCAGATGTTTATGGTATAGAGCGCTGACCAATCAGAGGTTTATGGTATAGAGCGCTGACCAATCAGATGTGTATGGTATAGAGCACTGACCAATCAGATGTTTATGGTATAGAGCGCTGACCAATCAGATGTGTATTGTATAGAGCGCTGACCAATCAGAGGATTATGGTATAGAGCACTGACCAATCAGAGGTTTATGGTATAGAGCGCTGACCAATCAGATGTGTATGGTATAGACCGCTGACCAATCAGATGTGTATGGTATAGAGCGCTGACCAATCAGATGTGTATGGTATAGAGCGCTGACCAATCAGAGGTGTATGGTATAGAGCACTGACCAATCAGATGTGTATGGTATAGAGCACTGACCAATCAGATGTGTATGGTATAGAGCACTGACCAATCGGAGGTTTATGGTATAGAGCGCTGACCAATCAGAGGATTATGGTATAGAGCACTGACCAATCAGAGGTTTATGGTATAGAGCACTGTCCAATCAGAGGTTTATGGTACAGAGCGCTGACCAATCAGATGTGTATGGTATAGACCGCTGATCAATCAGATGTGTATGGTATAGAGCGCTGACCAATCAGATGTGTATGGTATAGAGCACTGACCAATCAGATGTGTATGGTATAGAGCGCTGACTAATCAGATGTGTATGGTATAGAGCACTGACCAATCAGATGTTTATGGTATAGAGCGCTGACCAATCAGAGGTGTATGGTATAGAGCACTGACCAATCAGATGTGTATGGTATAGAGCACTGACCAATCAGATGTGTATGGTATAGAGCACTGACCAATCAGAGGTTTATGGTATAGAGCACTGACCAATCAGATGTGTATGGTATAGAGCGCTGACCAATCAGATGTGTTTGGTATAGAGCGCTGACCAATCAGAGGTGTATGGTATAGAGCACTGACCAATCAGAGGTTTATGGTATAGACCGCTGACCAATCAGATGTGTATGGTATAGAGCGCTGACCAATCAGATGTGTTTGGTATAGAGCGCTGACCAATCAGAGGTGTATGGTATAGAGCACTGACCAATCAGATGTGTATGGTATAGAGCACTGACCAATCAGATGTGTATGGTATAGAGCACTGACCAATCAGAGGTGTATGGTATAGAGCGCTGACCAATCAGATGTGTATGGTATAGACCGCTGACCAATCAGATGTGTATGGTATAGAGCGCTGACCAATCAGATGTGTTTGGTATAGAGCGCTGACCAATCAGAGGTGTATGGTATAGAGCACTGACCAATCAGAGGTGTATGGTATAGAGCACTGACCAATCAGATGTGTATTGTATAGAGCGCTGACCAATCAGAGGATTATGGTATAGAGAGCTTACCAATCAGAGGTTTATGATATAGAGCGCTGACCAATCAGATGTGTATGGTATAGAGCGCTGACCAATCAGATGTTTATGGTATAGAGCGCTGACCAATCAGATGTGTATTGTATAGAGCGCTGACCAATCAGAGGTTTATGGTATAGAGCGCTTACCAATCAGAGGTTTATGATATAGAGCACTGACCAATCAGATGTTTATGGTATAGAGCGCTGACCAATCAGATGTGTATGGTATAGAGCACTGACCAATCAGAGGTTTATGGTATAGAGCGCTGACCAATCAGAGGTGTATGGTATAGAGCGCTGATCAATCAGAGGTTTATGGTATAGAGCACTGACCAATCAGATGTGTATGGTATAGAGCACTGACCAATCAGAGGTGTATGGTATAGAGCGCTGACCAATCAGAGATTCATGGTATAGAGCGCTGACCAATCAGAGGTGTATGGTATAGAGCGCTTACCAATCAGAGGTTTATGGTATAGAGCGCTGACCAATCAGAGGTGTATGGTATAGAGCGCTGACCAATCAGATGTGTATTGTATAGAGCGCTGACCAATCAGAGGATTATGGTATAGAGCGCTTACCAATCAGAGGTTTATGGTATAGAGCACTGACCAATCAGAGGTGTATGGTATAGAGCGCTGACCAATCAGATGTGTATGGTATAGAGCACTGACCAATCAGATGTGTATGGTATAGAGCACTGACCAATCAGATGTGTATGGTATAGAGCGCTGATCAATCAGATGTGTATGATATAGAGCACTGACCAATCAGAGGAGTATGGTATAGAGCACTGACCAATCAGAGGTGTATGGTATAGAGCGCTGACCAATCAGATGTGTATGGTATAGAGCACTGACCAATCAGATGTGTATGGTATAGAGCACTGACCAATCAGATGTGTATGGTATAGAGCACTGACCAATCAGATGTGTATGGTATAGAGCACTGACTAATCAGATGTTTATGGTATAGAGCGCTGACCAATCAGATGTGTATGGTATAGAGCACTGACCAATCAGATGTGTATGGTATAGAGCGCTGATCAATCAGATGTGTATGATATAGAGCACTGACCAATCAGATGTGTATGGTATAGAGCACTGACTAATCAGATGTGTATGGTATAGAGCGCTGACCAATCAGATGTGTATGGTATAGAGCACTGACCAATCAGATGTGTATGGTATAGAGCGCTGATCAATCAGATGTGTATAGTATAGAGCGCTGACCAATCAGATGTGTATGGTATAGAGCACTGACCAATCAGAAGTTTATGGTTTAGAGCGCTGACCAATCAGATGTGTATGGTATAGAGCGCTGACCAATCAGATGTGTATGGTATAGAGCACTGACCAATCAGAAGTTTATGGTTTAGAGCGCTGATCAATCAGATGTGTATAGTATAGAGCACTGACCAATCAGATGTGTATGGTATAGAGCGCTGACCAATCAGATGTGTATGGTATAGAGCGCTGACCAATCAGATGTGTATGGTATAGAGCACTGACCAATCAGATGTGTATGGTATAGAGTGCTGACCAATCAGATGTGTATGGTATAGAGCACTGACCAATCAGATGTGTATGGTATAGAGCACTGACCAATCAGATGTGTATGGTATAGAGTGCTGACCAATCAGATGTGTATGGTATAGAGCGCTGATCAATCAGATGTGTATGGTATAGAGCGCTGACCAATCAGATGTGTATGGTATAGAGTGCTGACCAATCAGATGTGTATGGTATAGAGCGCTGACCAATCAGATGTTTATGGTATAGAGTGCTGATCAATCAGATGTGTATGATATAGAGCGCTGACCAATCAGATTTGTATGGTATAGAGCGCTGACCAATCAGATGTGTATGGTATAGAGCGCTGACCAATCAGATGTGTATGGTATAGAGCGCTGACCAATCAGATGTGTATGGTATAGAGCGCTGACCAATCAGATGTGTATGGTATAGAGCGCTGACCAATCAGATGTGTATGGTATAGAGCGCTGACCAATCAGATGTGTATGGTATAACGCTTTGACTCATCCAGGCCATTCTGAGATTGTTTTCTCGTCACATATTGTACTTCATGACACTGGTAAAATGGAGTAAAAAAAATCATTTTTAGTTATAAAAAAATACCAAAATTACCAAAAATTTGGAAAAAATTGCAAATTTCCAAGTTTCAATTTCTCTACTTCTATAATATGTAGTAATACCTACAAAAATAGTTATTACTTTACATTCCCCATATGTCTACTTCATGTTTAGATCATTTTGAGAATGACATTTTATTTTTTGGGACGTTACCAGGCTCAAAAGTTTAGAAGCAAATCTTGAAATTTTTCAGAAATTTTCAAAACCCACTTTTTAAGGACCAGTTCAGGTCTGAAGTCACTTTGTGAGGCTTACATAATAGAAACCTCCGAGAAATGACCCCTTTCTAGAAACTACACCCCTCAAGGTATTCAAAACTGATTTTACAAACTTTGTTAAACTACTGTACAGGCACACGGCAGGGCGCAGAAGGAAAGGAATGCCATACGGTTTTTGGAAGGCAGGTTTTGCTGGACTGGTTTTATGACACCATGTCCCATTTTAAGCCTCCCTGATGCACCCCTAGAGTAGAAACTCTAAAAGAAACTACACCCCTCAAAGTATACAAATCTGATTTTAAAAACTTTGTTATTGCTTTAGATGTTCCACAAGAATTAATGGAAATTAGAGATAAAATTTAAAAATTTCACTTTTTGGGCAGATTTTTCATTTTAATATTTTTTTCCAGTTACAAAGCAAGGGTTAACAGTCAAACAAAACTCATTATTTATGGCCCTGATTCTGTAGTTTACAGAAACACCCCATATGTGGTCATAAACTGCTGTACGGGCACACGGCAGGGCGCAGAGGGAAAGGAGCGCCACACGGTTTTTGAAAGGCAGATTTTGCTGGACTGTTTTTTTTACACCGTGTCCCATTTGAAGCCCCCCTGAGGCACCCCTAGAGTATAAACTACAAAAAAGTGACCAAATTTTAGAAACTACGGGATAGGGTTGCAGTTTTGTTGGTACTATTTTAGGATACATATGATTTTTTGTTGCTGTATATTACACTTTTTGTGAGGCAAGGTAACAAGAAATAGCTGTTTTGGCACCGTTTTTATTTTTTGCTATTTACAACATTCATCTGACAGGTTAGATCATGTGGCATTTTTATAGAGCAGGTTGTCACGGATGTGACAATACCAAATATATATATTTTTGTTGTTGTTTGTTTCAGTTTTAAATAACAAAGCATTTTTTTTTTTTTAATGATTCTTTAGTATCTTCACATTCTGAAAGCCATAGTTTAATTTATTTTTTGGGCGACTCTCTTGTGTAGGGGCTAATTTTTATAGGGATGAGATGACGGTTTGATTTGCACTATTTTGGGTTGCGTGTGACTTTTTGATCGCTTGTTATTACACTTTTTGTGATGTAAGGTGGCAAAAAATAGCTTTTTTTTATAACCGTTTTAATTTTTTTACGGTATTCACCTGAGGTTAGGTCATGTGATATTTTTATAAAGCAGGTTATTACGGACGCGGAGATATCTAATATGTATACTTTTTTCTTATTTATGTAAGTTTTACACAATGATTTCATTTTTTAAACAAAAAAAATCATGTTTTAGTGTCTCCATAGTCTGAGAGCCATAGTTTTTTCAGTTTTTGGGCGATTATCTTGTTTAAGGTATGATTTTTGTGGGATGAGATGACGGTTTGATTGGCACTATTTTGGGGTGCGTATGAATTTTTGATCACTTGGTATTACACTTTTTGTGATGTAAGTGTCACCACCAGACATCTGAGAAGCTCTGACAGATGCCTTTCAGAACCTCCTCCTTGAGCTTCCTTTGTTTTGGTTTTCAGTTCCTCATCTCGTTAGCCTCTCTCAGCTGTCATGTAGTTGGACTGATTGCATCCCTTTAAATTCCTCCCCATAATGCATTAGTGTGCGGTTTATACAACTTCCTGGAGTGTGTGTGCATGCTGATCCTATTTCCAAGTCTTCTACAAGATAAGTGTTGTACATTCATTTGTGATTTTCTGTTTGCTGGATCCCAGGTGACCCTGACTCCCTCCGTGTCTAGTGTAGGGAGCCGGTGGTCATGTCCCCTCACTATTTTAGGGTGTTCAGGTGTTATACAGTCGAGGTACGAGGATATGCGATCATCTACCATTGGAATTTTCGCATAGGCTGAGCAGTCAGGGAGAGTGCCAGGTCTGATGCAGGGGTCTCCCTTTTTGTTCCTTAGTTTTTGGATCCAGCGAGTCATTTATGCATGTTGTTTTGCATTGTTTCCTGTACACAGTCCGTGACATTATAAACCGCCAAAACCGTCTCAAGCATGGATCCGGTTTCACTTTTGGCTGAACGCTTCCAGGGTCTTTCATTGGAAGTAGCTGATCTCCGTAAGACTCTTTCTCAGTTTCAAGTGACCGGTTCAGCTTGTGTTCATGGAGTTTGTTCTGAGCCTAAGATCTCGCTCCCGGATACGTTCTCCGGGGGTAGTAAGAATTTTGTTCGTTTTAGAGAAGCTTGCAAACTCCATTTTCGCCTTCTTCCCCATTCCTCTGGTGATGAGGAACGGAGGGTGGGGATCATTATATCGCTGCTCAGGGGTAACGTTCAGTCGTGGGCCTTTTCGCTGCCGGTGGGGACACGGCCCCTCCGTTCAGTGGATGAATTCTTTTTAGCCCTGGGTCAGATATATGATGATCCGGATCGTATTGCTTTGGCTGAGTCTAGACTACGTCTGTTATGCCAGGGTAAACAATCCGCAGAGATATACTGCTCAGAATTTCGGAGATGGGCAGCTGATACTGGTTGGAATGATGCTGCACTCCGAAGTCAATTTTGCCATGGTCTTTCAGAGGGATTCAAAGATGCATTTGCCTTTCATGAGAGGCCTATCTCCTTGGACTCTGCTATGTCTCAGGCCGTTCGTATTGACAGGCGTCTTAGAGAGAGAGGAGAGATCTCTCCTTCCTGTCATACTCAGTCCCAGGACAGTGCAGCGGTCTCATTCTGTGCGCAGGGGTCTGAGTCGCTGTCAGCCCCTTCTGAGCAGGAGCCCATGCAGCTGGGGTTGATTGCCTCTGACAATAGAAGATTCAGCCCGCATGGGAAGGTTTGTTTTTGTTGTGGAGGTATAAATCATTTGGCAAATGTTTGTCCCTCTAGGAGATTCAGGCAGTTTTTTGGGAGTAATAAAGAAACAAAAAGGAAAAAATCTTTTAAAAATGTTCCGTCTGTTACTATTGGCAGGGTTGAGGCGGAAATTGAAGGTTTTCCGTTTGCTTGTAGTTCCCGTTTTGTCCTGCCTGCCAGGGTGGCGCTAGAGAGCAAGAACATTTTTTGTGAGATTTTTGTAGATAGTGGAGCAGCTGTCAATCTCATTGATAATCAATTTGCTATAACTCATGGTTTCCAGGTATGCACTTTGGGAAAGGATATTCCTGTTTTTGCTATTGATTCCGCTCCACTTTCTCAGAAATCATTAAAGGGCATAGTTCACAATATCCGTTTAATTGTGAGTGATGCTCATGTTGAGGATGTGTCATGTTTCGTCCTTAGCGGATTGCCTACACCTCTTGTGTTGGGGCTACCCTGGCTCACTAAACATAACCCCACCATTGATTGGCAAGCGAGGCAAATAAATGGTTGGAGTGACTTTTGCAGAGAGAATTGCCTCACGACATCTGTTTCTGAGGTTGCTACTAAGACTGTACCATCTTTTCTCTCAGAATTTTCGGATGTCTTCTCTGAGAGTGGAGTTCAGGATTTGCCCCCGCACAGGGAGTACGATTGCCCTATTAATCTCATCCCAGGCGCCAAGCTGCCTAAATCTCGTTTATACAATCTCTCCCAACCTGAAAGGGTCGCTATGCATGCTTATATCTCTGAGAGTCTGAGAAAAGGACACATACGACCCTCGAAGTCACCTGTTGCCGCTGGTTTTTTCTTTGTTAAGAAAAAAGATGGTTCTTTAAGACCTTGTCTGGATTTAAGGGAGCTGAACAGTATCACTATTCATGACCCTTATCCGCTTCCTCTGATCCCGGACCTGTTTAACCAGATTGTTGGGGCTAAAGTCTTTTCCAAATTAGATCTAAAAGGGGGGCATACAACCTGGTCAGGGTCAGAGAAGGGGACGAATGGAAGACGGCCTTCAATACCCCTGAGGGCCATTTTGAGAATTTGGTTATGCCTTTTGGTTTGATGAATGCTCCAGCCGTTTTTCAGCATTTCGTGAACAGCATTTTTTATCATTTAATGGAGAAAATTTGTATTAGTGTATTTGGATGACATTTAGATTTTTTTCTCCTGATTTCAAAACTCATAAGGAACACTTACGTCAGGTCTTGCTCATCCTGCGGGAGAATAAATTATACGCGAAACTGGAAAAATGTGTGTTTGCGGTTCCAGAAATTCAATTTCTGGGGTTTCTTCTCTCCGCTTCTGGTTTTCGCATGGACCCCGAGAAGGTCCGCGCTGTGCTTGAGTGGGAGCTTCCTGAGAATCAGAAGGCGCTGATGCGTTTTTTGGGCTTTGCCAATTATTACAGGAAGTTTATTTTGAATTATTCCTCTGTTGTTAAACCACTCACTGATATGACCAGAAAGGGGGTAGATTTTTCTTCCTGGTCGGTAGAGGCGCGGAAGGCCTTTTCTAATATCAAGGAGAGTTTTTCTTCCGCTCCCATCTTGTTACAACCTGATATTTCTCTACCCTTCATAGTTGAGCTTGATGCTTCTGAGGTGGGTGTGGGTGCGGTCTTGTCTCAGGGTTCCTCTCCTGCCAAATGGCGACCGTGTGCCTTTTTCTCGAAGAAACTCTCCTCCGCAGAGAGTAATTACGATGTGGGAGATAGGGAGTTGTTGGCCATCAAGTTGGCTTTTGAGGAATGGCGCCATTGGCTAGAGGGAGCCAGACACCCTCCTACCGTGTTTACTGACCATAAAAATCTGGCCTACTTGGAGTCAGCCAAGCGTCTGAACCCGAGACAGGCCAGATGGTCTTTGTTCTTTTCAAGGTTTAATTTTGTTGTCACGTTCCGCCCTGGGGTTATAAATGTGAAGGCAGATGCCCTGTCACGTTGTTTTCCGGGAGGTGGGAATTTTGAAGACCCGGGTCCCTTTTTGGCTGAAGGTGTGGTGGTCTCTGCTCTTTATCCTGAATTGGAGGCAGAGGTGCAGGTAGCCCAGTCAGAGGCTCATGATCTTTGTCCTCCTGGGAGGTTGTTTGTGCCTCTCGCTTTAAGACACAAGATTTTTAAGGAACACCACGATACTGTCCTTGCTGGGCACCCGGGGGCAAGAGCCACAGTGGATCTCAACGCTCTGAGATTCTGGTGGCCTGCGCTTCGTAAGTCGGTTGAGGGTTTTGTGGCAGCCTGCGAGACTTGCGCTCGTGCCAAAGTCCCTCATTCACGGCCATCAGGTCCTCTCCTTCCCTTACCCATTCCTTCCCATCCTTGGACACATCTGTCCATGGACTTCATAACGGACCTGCCTCGTTCCTTGGGGAAGACTGTGATTCTGGTGGTGGTGGACCGTTTTAGCAAAATGGTGCATTTCATCCCTTTTCCTGGCTTGCCCAATGCTAAGACGCTGGCGCAGGCATTTATTGATCACATTGTCAAATTGCATGGTATTCCTTCAGACATAGTCTCTGATAGGGGCACGCAGTTTGTTTCCAGATTCTGGAAGGCTTTCTGTTCTCGCTTGGGGGTTCGGTTGTCATTCTCTTCTGCTTTCCACCCGCAGTCGAATGGCCAGACAGAGCGCGTCAATCAGAATCTGGAGACATATCTGCGCTGTTTTGTGGCGGAGAATCAGGAGGATTGGTGTTCTTTTTTGTCCCTTGCTGAGTTTGCTTTAAATAACCGTCGTCAGGAGTCCTCTGATAAGTCACCATTTTTTGGTGCATATGGGTTTCATCCGCAGTTTGGGACATTCTCGGGAGAGGGGTCTTCTGGTTTACCTGATGAGGACAGATTCTCCTCGTCTTTGTCATCTATTTGGCAAAAGATTCAGGATAATCTAAAGAGCATGAGTGAGAGATATAAGCGTGTGGCAGATAAGAGACGTGTGCCTGGTCCGGACCTGAATGTTGGTGATCTGGTGTGGTTGTCTACCAAGAATATCAAATTGAAGGTTCCCTCCTGGAAGTTGGGTCCTAAGTTTATTGGGCCTTACAAAATCCTGTCTTTTATCAATCCTGTTGCCTACCGTCTTGATCTTCCTCAGACTTGGAAGATCCATAATGTTTTTCATAAGTCCTTATTAAAACCTTATGTTCAACCCATTGTACCCTCGCCTTTGCCTCCTCCTCCGATTATGGTTGATGGTAATCTTGAATTTCAGGT
Source organism: Bufo gargarizans (assembly GCF_014858855.1). Classification (NCBI taxonomy): domain Eukaryota; kingdom Metazoa; phylum Chordata; class Amphibia; order Anura; family Bufonidae; genus Bufo; species Bufo gargarizans. The sequence goes on along the minus strand of NC_058082.1, from coordinate 14,133,368 downwards.
CTCTAGGATTGTGGATTCTCGTGTTGTCCGCGGTTCTCTCCAGTACCTCGTTCATTGGAGGGTTATGGTCCTGAGGAGAGGATGTGGGTCCCAGTGACGGACATTAAGGCCACTCGTCTCATCAGGGCTTTCCATAGGTCCCATCCTGAGAAGGTGGGCTCTGAGTGTCCGGAGTCCACTCGTAGAGGGAGGGGTACTGTCACCACCAGACATCTGAGAAGCTCCGACAGATGCCTTTCAGAACCTCCTCCTTGAGCTTCCTTTGTTTTGGTTTTCAGTTCCTCATCTTGTTAGCCTCTCTCAGCTGTCATGTAAGTGGACTGATTGCATCCCTTTAAATTCCTCCCCATAATGCATTAGTGTGCGGTTTATGCAACTTCCTGGAGTGTGTGTGCATGCTGATCCTATTTCCCAGTCTTCTACAAGATAAGTGTTGTACATTCATTTGTGATTTTCTGTTTGCTGGATCCCAGGTGACCCTGACTCCCTCCGTGTCTAGTGTAGGGAGCCGGTGGTCGTGTCCCCTCACTATTATAGGGTGTTCAGGTGTTATACAGTCGAGGTACGAGGATATGCGATCATCTACTATTGGGATTTTTGCATAGGCTGAGCAGTCAGGGAGAGTGCCAGGTCTGATGCAGGGGTCTCCCTTTTTGTTCCTTAGTTTTGGATACAGTGAGTCATATATTCATTTTGTGTTGTATTGTTTCCTGTACACCTTCCGTGACATTAAGGTGACAAAAAATTGCATTTTTTTTACACAGTTTTTTTTTTTTTTTACGGTATTCACCTGAGGGGTTAGGTCATGTGATATTTTTATGGAGCAAGTTATTACGGACACGGCGATACCTAATAAGTATACTTTATATTTATTTATGTAAGTTTTACACAATAATATTGTGTAAGGAAGGCATCACGCTGTTTTCCCTCCTATCGAGTCCCCTTCACAGCAGCACGGGGACTCGATGGCACCGACGATCCCCGTCGGAAGGACCCGTAAACGCCGCAAACCGCAAGTCACAGGACTCCCCCGCGCATTGTCCCAGGGTGCCTGCTGATTGATTTCAGCAGGAACCCAGTTCCGATCACCGCCCACCGCGGTGATCGAAACTACACATGACGTACTGGTACGTCATATGTCCCCAACAGGTCAAAGGGGTTCTCCAGGAATTAAAAAAATGAAAATACTTAAATATTATTTCATAATAAATTATGTATATTCCCAAATACCTTTCATTGCTTATAATGGCTTGTTTTGTCTAGGGAGCAATCATTAGCAGAAATAATATGGCCGCCATCCTATCAGTACACACAGAACCTGTCCTAATCACACAGGAGGACTAGTTCCTTAACCACAAAGAGCCATAGAGCTGCCTCATCCTCCTCTCTCCTCTGCTTGTCAGGAATCATCATCGTGAATACAGGTGAATCTCTGTGGGAATGGAGATGAGGAGACATGAGAGGAGGGTGAGGTGTGGCAGCAGCACTTGTGTGCAGTCTCCATTACCACAGCCTGCCCTGTCCTTCCTCTCCATACTTCATGTATTCTCATGACCTAAATTCCCCAGAGATTCAGCTAAAGATCTTCTCATCTGTATTCAGGATCATAATCCCTGTGTGAGAAATAGGATTAGGATGAGGCAGCTCTTTACCTCAGTGTTGTAAAGTAACTTGTCGTCCTGTGTGATTTGGACAGGTTTTGTGTGTACTAATAGGACAGCGGCCATTTTGTTTCTCCTGATCATCGCTCTCCAGACAAAATTAGCCATTATAACTAATGAAAGGTATTTGAGAATATATTTATAATAAAGTAATATTTAAGTATTTTAATTTCCTTAATCCCCGGAGAACCCCTTTAAGAAGTTTGGAAACATTTGTTTAAAGACAACATAGAGTCGGTTATATTAATAATTCCCCTCTTTTTGACAAACTCTTAAGACATTCTATCTGTCCCTTATCCTCATCTGTGTTACTCTACACCTATGATCCCGGCAGCCCCTGATGGTGGGACTCTGGGACCTCTGGAACCTTGCCCTGCCCTAGTTATCCTTAATTCTCCCTACCACTAAAATGGGCGATGATAATGAGGGGTTTCCGCAATAGACACAAATATTATTAGTGTTCCGGCCCCATCCGTCTCACACTGGGCATCTTCTGCTGTTGTTCTGTGTTAAGTGATTGGGTTGATTGAGTTGTAACCTTCAAAGACCTGTTTCGGTGTAATTATTTATGGGCCTTGAAGAAGATACATAGACACGATGAGTCGAGGTAACTTTGTACAAGACCTCTCTGTGGGCGTTGTTCACCACAGGAGGAGCAAAAATTCTTCTCTGATGGGTGTTTTCTGTACAGATTAAGCTCCTGATATGTTGGGCGATCTGGTGATATTAGATTGACTACACTTTCCAGGGCCCTAATGTCTAGCTCTTAGCCTTACATACCCTGAGGGTTGCGGTCTTAAGTCTCACATCCTTCCTTAACTTATCACATCCTTCCGTAACCTAGCAACTGGATTTCGAAATGGGTTATTCTAGCCCATCAGTGGTTGTGGTGTGACAGCAAGAGGAAGAAGTTGTGCAATGGGAGTGGAAGAACCTGATGGCGTCTACGGTTGAGCTGCGCTTATCGGAGAAGACTAATGAGACTCCTGTGCTGCAGTGAGGTGCTCATTACTGCTCAACCATGTATATCCCCTTTTTTCTACCTTCTTACAACTTCTACCCATCACTTGCTCAGACACCTCTAGGTATGCGTTCACTTTCTCCTTGACCCCTTTCCTTTTTCCATCCATTTACTTCCACCTAAGTCCTTTTGCTATTTTGTGAGCCCATGATCCCCTCCTCATAGAGTAGCTACTCCTACTTGTGGGATGAACTTTCCTAGGGATTTCCCTGCCCCTTATGGAGAACTAGATTCCTTAATACTGTTCCCAAGATAATGTCAACGGCGTTCCTCCTTCTGCCCACCATGAATATTCACAGAAACCTAATGCTGTTCCACATAGCCACCGACTGACACTGACTATCAAAAATAGATCTATCCTGATTTCCCATTCACAGAGTAATTTCAGGGTTTGTGTCACGGATGGTGTTGCAGAAAGCTGGAACTTATAAATAAACAACCGACTGGCTTGATCCCAAACTAAGGAGCATATGGGTGAGCCCTATAAAACCCCTGGAGCTCTCCCTGACTGCTATGCCCATGCAAAGGTCTTAATGGTAGACGATTGCATGGCCTTGTACCTTATACTATGTGACACCTGAAAACCCTATAATAGTGAGGGGACACGACCACCGACTCCCTGCACTTAATACGGACGGAGTCAGGGTCACCTACAATCAAGCCAGCAGGGAAACACAAATAAAGGAAACAGACTTACCTGAGGAATCAGGAGACGCAGCCTCAATCAGAGAACACAATCCAGGAAGAAGTATAAACAGCAAAGTGAGGCAGTATGGGAGGGAATATAAAAGGAGACAATCAGTGCAAATAGGTGACAGCTGGGAGCAGGAAAGGAGATGAGAAAGTGAAACCAAAACAAAGAACATCTTCCCCTGACGAAGGCACGCCGAAACGCGCGTTGGGGTAACGCCATCCTGGTCTCCTTGTCCACATTTGGTTCGCCCTTGGTAAGTTTGAGGTTTTAACCGTCCCTCCACGGATATGTGCTGCCGATGTTGAGACTTCTCACTTGGCTTCCTTTTACTCCTTTGCTGGTCTCATACAACTTATTGTATCTATTTTTTGGTCAGCATACCATGCACTATGGCTGTGGTCGGCTTTCTCACTGACTTTCACTTACCTCATATTACCTTATATACAATCTTTATTACATTTGGTCTATGAGCTGGTATTATACTTTATATATTGTTTTTCATGACCTTATTCATTTTCATATTATGTACTGTGCGACCTGTGTGTCCATCCAGGGTGGCGTTTTTCTTCCTTCCCCTGCTCCCTCTACCCTGTTCCATGGCATCATATGTATGTGTGTTTTTAATCATGTCTTTGATACAATAAAATATTTATGTAACCATCACTTTTTTGGTACTCTGAGCTTCTTTTTTTCCCTTTCATCATTATACTCGGAGCTTGTACCGAGTCATTTCCTTTCGGGTACCTCATTACATCTACATTGTGCAGGCATTGTCCTGCATTTGTTTTAGAGATACCCGGGGTCTATTCTCTTTTCTTCTGACATTTCTATATAGGCACTATGGGTGTCTTAATACTTCAAATACTTTGTTGAAGACACAAGGTTCTGTGTTCATTCCACATGCTCCATGTAGCGGATTGTGTTTGGCTACAATAGATGTTTAGTGTAGCAGATTGCGTTTGGCTACAATGGATGTTTCCACTGGACTGTTGATTGGATTTGCAATGTTATGTTTGATACCCTATTGTTCATTACTTGTAAGCCAAGAAGTAATCAGTGACCTGCTGAGCATTCGTCTGGTTGTGCGGTAGAAACACAATGGCTACAACTGGACTGTTGATTGGATTACTTCTCAGGCTGAGGGGAGGGGATGTGTGGGATGTAACCAGTCTGTGATTGAAGAATGGATCATTTTCTGTATGTGCCTCCCTTGCATGGGAGAGGGGCATAAAAGCAGGGTATGTGGCATTAAACAGTGTCCTGATACTGTGTGTCGTCCAGTTATTGGGAAGAGTGATGGGATATTCGTGGATGGTTTTATTCACTAATGATGCTGTGCTTTCTGTGCTAATACCCTGATCCTAAAGTAACCCCTGGAATACCGGCGGAGAAAGCCTATGTCACACTAGCGCTCCGCTACACCTAGGCACCATTAGGCACCTAGGCACCAAAAAGCTATCCCTGGATTGTTATTGTGGCAAAGGACATGGGCTGCCCTTGAAATTGTTGCTGTCTAGACCATCCTTGGACACCTAGAGCAGCTGTTATAGGCAGGAACAGTACATGTCTTTCATGGCCCACTGGATCAATGTTTTTCGTGGGAATGCAGCACCACAGCAACAAGGCCAGATCCCTACTGAGACCTCCATGTTTGTGTCAGTCTGGTGCCCAAACCAGGTTCTTTTCTGCCTCCTCCGTGTTCTCCTCAAAGGACATCCTCCCCAACAAAAACAGGGCAGAGTGTTGGTCCCACTCCCCTCCCCCGACCATCATATATGTTGAGTAGCTGACATGGTGTTAGAGCTGAAGAGCCTGGGCGACTGTAGCCACACAGACGATCATCATAAAAAATGAGATTCCTCAGTGGTTGATACTTTTTGATGGTTAACTGAAAAGATGATAACAAAATTGCAAACTTTTGAGACTACGCAGATCACTTCATCAGGCGTCTTATAGCACAGTATCTGAGGATGCACATATAAATACTCACAAGTACATGGGAATAGTGAGATAGATGAGATGAGTGCATTGAGATGAGTGCAGGGGGAACAAACAGTAAATTGCTGCAGCAGTGACAGATAAGGAGTGGGAAAGTTTTATTGCCCCCTGATAGATATTATTACGGATCCACTGATTACAGATCAATAATAGAAATGTGGACCCACTGTACCAAGTAACCGGCTTGACTTTGGGCCGAACCCTAAAGGCATTATTCTGGTGTCTCCCCTTTAACCCCTCAACAAGGATCTGGATTTCGCTGTGGGTTGGTGACCAGACCGCTACCTCCTGGGAGGGTCTCAGAATACTGGACATGAAGAGAACTAAACCGAGGCCAAACAGGACTTAGGCAGGATCAGGTCAGACATGACAATGGCACAGATCAGACCAGGGGCATTGCTAAGGTAAAACATTCGGGCCTGGGCCCCTGATGTGTTGTCCCGGGCCCCCGATGTGTTGTCCCGGGCCCCCGATGTGTTGTCCCGGGCCCCCGATGTGTTGTCCCGGGCCCCCGATGTGTTGTCCCGGGCCCCCGATGTTTTGTCCCGGGCCCCCAATGTTTTGTCCCGGGCCCCCGATGTTTTGTCCCGGACCCCCGATGTTTTGTCCCGGGCCACCGATGTGTTGTCCCGGGCCCCCGATGTGTTGTCCCGGGCCCTGAATGTCCTGTCTGACAGCTAGATACAACTGTAAGGCTACTTTCACACTTGCGGCAGAGGATTCCGGCAGGCAGTTCCGTCGCCGCAACTGCCTGCTGGATCCAGCAATCCGGACGCAAACTGATGGCATTTGTCAGACGGATCCGGATGTGGATCCATTTGACAAATGCATTGCAATACCGGATTCGTCTCTCCGGTGTCATCCGAAAAAATGGATCCGTTATTATTATTATTTTTTGCATTTTTAAAGGTCTGCACATGCGCAGACCAAAAACCCGGATCCGTTTTGCCGGGACACTTAATGCCGGATCCGGTACTATTACACTTCAATGTAAATTAATGCCGGATCCAGCATTCTGGCAAGTGTTCAGTATTTTTGGCTGGAAATATAATTGCAGCATGCTGCAGTATTTTCTCCGTCCAAAAAACGTAAAAGGGACTGAACTGATGCATCCTGTACGGATCGCTCTCCATTCAGAATGTATTAGGATAAAACTGATCAGTTTTTTTCCGGTATTTATCTCCTGTGACGGAACTCAATACCGAAAAATAAAAACGCTAGTGTGAAAGTACCCTAAGTCCTCAGGAGGCAATACAATTACATCTAATGCACTGGAAGAGCTGTAGGACCTGTGGTGACATCACAGGTCATGTGACCAGTAAACCAGGCAGTGGTTGAGAAGGACCTGCAATGATGTCACCATCATGTGACCAGTGAGGAGAGGACAGCAGTGAAGAGGAGAAGTCCTGGGGAAGAAGCTGTGGTGAGGTCTGTACATGAGGAGAGGGAAGTGAAGGGAGAGGCAGAACAATGCTGGGAGTTGTAGTTATTTAACTAACACTGTATGTAAGGGCTAAAGGGAGGGATGTTATTTACATGGAACTGTGTGTTGAAGGATGCTGTGGGAGGGAGTGATTTTACTTACATGGGACTGAATGTTGGAGGGGGCTGGGAGAGGGGATGATGTTATTTATATGGGACTGTATGTTGAAGGTGGCTGATGGGGGGAATAATGCTATTTACATGGGACTAAATGTTGAGGGGGTGATGTTTACATGGGATTGCATGGTGGAGGCGGCTGGGGAGGGGGTGATATTATTTACTTTGGACTGTATGTTGAAGGCGGGTGGGGAGAAGGTGATGTTATTTACATGGGACTGTATTTTGGAGGGGGCTGTAGATATAGAGGGATGTTATTTACATGGGACTGTATATTGGAGGGGGCTGGAGAGATGGTCTAATGTTATTTACATGTGTAGGAAGGTGCAAGGGTCCGTCATTGACGGAAGGTACGTGTCACTGAGGTTCCTGGCCTCGGTGAGATAAGAACCGGTTATTTTATGTGTCAGCCGCAGCTAGTGGTCACTGACACCGTTTATTCTTAGTGTGGCTGAAAAGCCGATCTGGGCCGGTTCTTATTGGGAGCAGCCAAAGAGCAGGGTGGGTGGCTGTTCCCCACGTCCAGGCCAGGTTTTGGGCTGGGGTTTAAAAACCCAGCCAGCAGCTCAGCTGGGTGTGGTATGTTCCTCCAAGTAAAAGTGGTGCTGTGAAGGCTCTGTGTCTTGGGGAGCTGCATGAGAGCCACCAGCTGGAAGCCCGGCACCCTAAAAGCCTGCTGTGGATATTCAGGTGACGTGTTCGTTTTGAGTTCTGTGGACTTTGGCCATGTGAAATAACATGGGGAATTTCTGTGGTGTGAATTAACACCAGGACTCTGCCAAGTGTTTGTGTTATCTTTTTTCCCTTGTTGTGTGAATAAACACTGACTTTTGCTTTACTACCGTGTTCTTGCCTCTGTACTGCGTCCGCTTACCCTGCCTACCAGAGCGAATCCCCACAATTGGTGGCTTGGAGCGGGCAAGCGCAGTGAGGCTGGTGTGAACGCCGAAATTTTTATTTTTCTCTCTCACGGTTGTATGTCATTTATCAAACCGGCTAGATTTAAACCGGTGTCAAGAGACAAAATGGAGGCTGTTATGAAGGCCCTCGTGGAGGCTAACCTGCAGCAATGCGAGGCTAATAAGCAGCAGCAGGAGACCAACCAGTTGCTGCTACAACATGTAATGGCATTACAGTCAGCAGGAGCAACCCCAAGCTTACATGATGCCCGGAAAGCAGTACGTGCAGCGATCCCTAAAATGACCCCCGCAGACGACGTCGAGACCTACCTGGCGATGTATGAAAAAGTGGCCACCAGGGAAAAGCTGCCCCAAGACCAGTGGGCTGAGATCGTCGCTCCGTTTCTGACGTCAGAGTCCCAGCGGGTGTTTTTTGACTTGCCTGACGATCAAGCAGCCGACTACCCAAAGGTAAAGGGGGAGATCTTGGCAAGACTGGGGGTGAATGTACTGGTCCGGGCCCAGCGGGTGCATCAGTGGGGGTTCAACCCGGTGTAGCCCGTGAGACCCCAGTATTATGACTTGCTTAACCTGTTACAAAAGTGGCTACAACCTGACGTGTTGAGCCCCACTGCCATGTTGGACCGGTTATTAGCAGACAGGTTCTGGAGGGCTCTGCCACCCCCTCTCCAGCAATGGATTGGCCAGGTCTCCCCAGGGAATGCGCTGGAGATGGTCGACCTGGTGGAGCGCTATGAGGCCACCCGGAACTTACAGGGGGGTTCTGTTGGGAGGGGGGCAGTCAGGTCCCGTAACTCTCCACCCCGGACCCAACAACCGGTGCCCATTAAACCTGCCCGGGATATAACCCCTGTGGACCCCGCTCCAATAATCTGCTGGCGGTGTCGGGAGCCAGGTCATGTTCGAGCGGACTGTCCACGTCAGGGGGAACCCATGGACACGAACTGTGGCTTCCGTCATTCATTATATGCCGGGAAACTGTGTGCAGTGGGTGCTTCGGAGTCTCTGAACCACCTGTGCCAGGTTGAGGTGGGAGACACTCCAGCGGAGGCTCTGTTGGACTCAGGAAGTCTGGTGACCCTGGTAAGGGCTTCCCTGGTACGCTCCGCTGAGTACACCGGCCGTAAAGTTGGAGTCATGTGTATCCATGGGGACTTAAAAGACTATCCTACTGCTATAGTGACTCTGTCTACGGTTTCCGGCAGATGGATCCACGAGGTGGCTGTTGCAACCCATCTCCACTATGAACTTATACTAGGGAGAGACTTCCCGGGTTTCACGGCACTGTGGCCGGTTCCGAGAGTGACTGATATGCATGATACAGGTGTAACCCTAGCAGAATGGCCCGGCTCAGGGGGGAGACCAGAACCCTGGGAACCTAAGTCTAAAGGTCCCGCGGTAGGGGTGACCGCCACTTCGGTGGAAGAGGAGGAGACAACCCCACTGAGTGTAATGGTGGGAGACATGGAGGACTTGCCGCCGGGGCCTGAGCTGGCAGACCTCAATGTCTCTGGGGATAATTTTGGTACCGCGCAACACCGGGATCCAACCTTATCCCGGGCCTGGGAAAATGTGCTAATAATAGATGGTGAACCACAACAACCAGGGGCAGAGTCGGTGTTCCCCTGTTTTGTGGTCCAGCAGGATATGTTGTATCGGGTAAATCAGCTGCGAGGTGAGTCCATTGAACAGTTGGTGGTGCCCCAGGCTTATCGCAAACTCGTGTTAGAGTTAGCACACCAGCATGTTCTTGGGGGTCATCTGGGAATGCAGAAAACACAGGACCGGATACTACAACGGTTTTACTGGCCCAGTGTGTTTAAAGAGGTGGACGAGTTCTGTAAGTCTTGCCCGACCTGCCAGGCAACTAGCCCCCAGCACCTTTTTCGCAGTCCCTTGGTACCCCTCCCGATCATTGAGGTACCGTTTGAGCGAATCGCTATGGACCTAGTAGGTCCTGTACCAAAGTCCGCCAGGGGACACCAACACATCTTGGTTGTCCTTGATTACGCTACTCGGTACCCGGAGGCAGTGCCACTGCGACATACTTCTGCAAAACTTATAGCTAAAGAGCTAATGGAGATGTTCTCCCGAGTGGGGCTACCTAAAGAGGTCCTGACTGACCAGGGAACCCCTTTTATGTCCAAGGTCATGAGGGAACTCTGCAAGTTGCTGCGTATAAAACAGTTACGGACGTCTGTGTACCATCCACAAACGGATGGACTAGTGGAAAGGTTTAATAAAACTCTAAAAACCATGTTAAAAAGGGTGGTGACCAAAGATGGAAAGGATTGGGACCTTCTTCTGCCTTATCTCATGTTCGCAGTGCGAGAGGTGCCCCAGGCCTCTACTGGGTTCTCGCCCTTCGAATTGCTATATGGCAGACATCCTCGTGGCTTGTTGGACGTAGCCAAAGAGGCATGGGAAGAACAACCCACTCCGCATAAAAGCGTCCTGGAATATGTTACCAAGATGCAACAGTGGATAGAGACCGTTTTGCCTCTTGTCAGGGAACATATGGAGGCCGCTCAGCGAGCCCAGAGTCGGATCTATAATCGGCAGGCTCGGGTCCGGAACTTTAACCCGGGTGATCGGGTTTTGGTTCTGGTGCCGACAGTGGACAGTAAGTTTCTAGCCAGGTGGCAGGGGCCCTACGAGGTACGTGAAAAAATAGGAGAAGTAAATTACAAAGTACACCAGCCGGGGAGGCGAAAGCCGGAGCAGGTTTACCATGTTAATTTGCTAAAACCTTGGAAGGATAGGGAAACCTGTACGGAAGACAGCCCGCGACCGGGCTTTCTTGGACAAGAGGTTCCGGCTCCTAAGTCTGATGCAAGGGAAGCGGTTGCCACAATAAAAATTGCTGACAGCCTCTCCTCTAAACAGGCTCAGGAAACCAGGGAGTTTGTTAGTCGGAGTGTTCTCAGACCTCCCTGGACGCACTTCCGTAATCCAACATGACATTGTCACCGAGCCTCAGGCAAAAGTCCGGTTAAAAGCATACCGAGTACCTGAGGCTCGGCGAAAAGCCATCTCGGAGGAAGTGCAACTTATGTTGCGGCTGGATGTCACCGAGGAGTCTAAAAGTGAGTGGGCCAGTCCGATAGTATTAATACCCAAGCCAGATGGGACGTTGAGGTTCTGTAATGACTTCCGCAAACTTAATGAGGTGTCCAAATTTGACGTGTATCCCATGCCCCGAGTGGATGAGCTTATTGAAAAGTTGGGCCAAGCCCGGTATTTTTCTGTGTTAGACCTCACCAAAGGGTACTGGCAGGTACCCTTGACAGAGGCTGGCAAAGAAAAAACGGCTTTTGTCACGCCAGAGGGGCTCTATCAGTACAAGGTACTACCCTTTGGTCTACATGGCGCTCCCGCCACGTTTCAAAGGCTAATGGATATTATACTCCGTCCACATCGTCGATACGCTTCGGCGTACCTGGACGATATCGTTGTCCATAGCACCGACTGGGAAAGTCACCTACCTAAAGTACAGGCTGTAGTGGACTCCCTTAGAAAGGCGGGACTAACAGCTAACCCAAAGAAATGTGCAATAGGGTTAGAGGAGACTAAATACCTTGGGTAGGTCATTGGATGTGGAGTCATTAAACCCCAAGTGAGCAAAATAGAGGCGATACGGACTTGGCCCCGACCTGCCACCTCTAGACAAGTAAGGTCATTCCTGGGAATGGTGGGCTATTACATGAGGTTCGTTCCCCATTTTGCCACTTTAGCGGCTCCATTGACAGGGCTTTTAAAGGGACGGAAGTCCGTGATAGTCCGCTGGAATGACCAGGCGGAAGAGGCTTTCTCCGCTTTGAAGTCGGCCCTGTGTGGGTCCCCAGTTTTGGTGACGCCCGACTTCAAGAGGGAATTTGTGGTCCAGACTGATGCCTCCGAAGTAGGCCTCGGTGCGGTACTGTCTCAGGAAGTCAAAGGGGAGGAGCATCCCGTTGTCTTCCTCAGCCGTAAGCTCACTCCAGCGGAGACCCGGTACAGTATAGTGGAGAGAGAGTGCCTGGCTATCAAGTGGGCACTCGAGTCTCTCCGCTATTATCTGTTGGGGAGGAAATTCCATCTGGTGACCGATCACTCCCCTCTCAAGTGGATGAGCCAGGCCAAGGAGAGGAATGCTCGGGTCACCAGGTGCAAGGGTCCGTCATTGACGGAAGGTACGTGTCACCGAGGTTCCTGGCCTCGGTGAGATAAGAACCGGTTATTTTATGTGTCAGCCGCAGCTAGTGGTCACTGACACTGTTTATTCTTAGTGTGGCTGAAAAGCCGATCCGGGCCGGTTCTTATTGGGAGCAGCCAAAGAGCAGGGTGGGTGGCTGTTCCCCACGTCCAGGCCAGGTTTTGGGCTGGGGTTTAAAAACCCAGCCAGCAGCTCAGCTGGGTGTGGTATGTTCCTCCAAGTAAAAGTGGTGCTGTGAAGGCTCTGTGTCTTGGGGAGCTGCATGAGAGCCACCAGCTGGAAGCCCGGCACCCTAAAGCCTGCTGTGGATATTCAGGTGATGTGTTCGTTTTGAGTTCTGTGGACTTTGGCCATGTGAAATAACATGGGGAATTTCTGTGGTGTGAATTAACACCAGGACTCTGCCAAGTGTTTGTGTTATCTTTTTTCCTTTGTTGTGTGAATAAACAGACTTTTGCTTTACTACCGTGTTCTTGCCTCTGTACTGCGTCCGCTTACCCTGCCTACCAGAGCGAATCCCCACAATGGGACTCTATGGCAGAGGGAGGGAAATAGTGTTATTTACATTGGACTGTATGTTTTAGGGGCTGAAGGGAGGGGAGTGATGTTATTTACATAGGACTATATTTTGGAGGGGGCAAGAGAGATGGTGTGAGGTTATTTACATGGGACTGTATGGTGGAGGGAGGAATATAACTACAGGGGGCACTGCACATCCAGGGTCCATTATAGGCGTTCTAATTACTACTGGGGGCTCTATAGGAGGGACTTATAGATCCGCCTTATTTCTACTAAGAGCACTATGGGGGCCTTATTACTACTGGGGGGTCTGTGAGGGCATTATTAATACTGGAGGGCGCTTCTACTATGGGGGCACTCTAGGGGAGCTTTATCATGGTTGGGGGCACTGTAGGGGGCAGTAGTACTAATGGGGGCACTCTTGGGGAGCGTTATCATGGTTTGGGGCACTGTAGGGGGCAGTATTACTAATGGGGGCACTCTTTGGGAGCGTTATCATGGTTGGGGGGCACTGTAGGGGGCAGTATTACTAATGAAGGCACTCTCAGGGAGCATTATCACTGTTGGGGGCACTGTAGGGGGCAGTATTACTAATGATGGTATTCTAGAAGGGATTTACTATTGGTGGGACTATGAGGAGCACTATTACTATGGGGGCACTACTTTTTCTTCAGGATAGTATTTGGGGTATTGGGGGCACAGCGAGCAGCAGGATAACACTGTGGGGGCTCCAGGTTGGGGGATGATGATAGAAAAGTGAGGAAGCTGAGATGTCCGTGTGTCACACTCTGCAGAGACGAGGCGGCTGAGAGAAGATGTCCAGACTGAATGGAGAAGATGATGACAGAGAAGATCTACATCGGAGGAGACGTCACCTGGAGGCCCTGGATGTGAGAGGTATGTGCTGCTGTATAGCGAGTACTGGACAATGCGGTGTGTGGGGGAGGGGGGGGGGGCGACTTAGAGAAACAATCTTTTGAGAGCCCAGCAAGGCCCGTGGACCAGGCAGATCAGACATACAGACTGGCAAGGACTGGACAGGGAACAGAACCCGGGATGCAGATACGGCTGCTGCTGCTCAGCCGAGGATGCACTGACAGAACATATAGCGGTGCTCATTAGCGCACAGCACCCGCAGGTGCACACACAGATATCGGAACAGTTATAGAGTCTACGAATGTGATGAACCCAAGAGGTTTGAGGGGCAAATCCCTTAAAGGGGTTGTCCGGGTTCAGAGCTAAACCCGGACATATCCCCATTTTCACCGAGGCAGCCCCCCTGACTTTCAGTTCATGCTCCGTTGCCCTCCTTTGCCCTGTGCCGAATCGGACAGGACAAAGGCATTTTCCGGAGTTCCAGTTTCAGACCGGTCTCTCCGTGGGGCTGCCAGGAAGCCCGGTGACGTCACCGGCACTCATGGGCGGCCTTTAGCGCGGCTCTAGCCTGTAAACCAGCTAGGGCAGCGTTAAAGCCCGCCCATCAGAGCTGGTGACAGTCACCGAACACACTGCCGGGCGGAAGCCTCCGTCCGGCAGCGTGTGATTGGAAAGACAAGAGCCCGTGTCCTGCGCGATCGAGCGCAGGGCAAGAGAGCGCATCAGAGCGTGAGATGCACCAATGCCAACATCAGGGGGGCTGCCGGGGGGGAAACAAGGGTATGTCCGGGTTCAGCTCTGTACCCGGACAGCCCCTTTAAGATAAGTAGAAGGAGATAATAACACAGTGATAGCTCTCTGCGTACAGATAATGTAGTAGATGTCACCTGCAGTCCTATGTAACACCACAGATAACACAGTGATAAGTCTCTGCGTACAGATAATGTAGTAGATGTCACCTGCCGTCCTATGTAACACCACAGATAGCACAGTGATATTTCTCTGCGTACAGATAATGTAGTAGATGTCACCTGCAGTCCTATGTAACACCACAGATAACAGTAATAGTTCTCTGAGTACGGATAATGTAGTAGATGTCACCAGCAGTCCTATGTAACACCACAGATAACAGTGATAACTCTCGGAGTACAGATAATGTAGTAGATGTCACCAGCAGTCCTATGTAACACCACAGATAACACAGTGATAGCTCTCTGAGTACAGATAATGTAGTAGATCTCACCTGCAGTCCTATGTAACAGCACAGATAACACAGTGATAACTCTCGGAGTACAGATAATGTAGTAGATGTCACCTGCAGTCCTATGTAACACCACAGATAACAGTAATAGTTCTCTGAGTACGGATAATGTAGTAGATGTCACCAGCAGTCCTATGTAACACCACAGATAACAGTGATAACTCTCTGAGTACAGATAATGTAGTAGATGTCACCAGCAGTCCTATGTAACACCACAGATAACACAGTGATAGCTCTCTGAGTACAGATAATGTAGTAGATCTCACCTGCAGTCCTATGTAACAGCACAGATAACACAGTGATAACTCTCGGAGTACAGATAATGTAGTAGATGTCACCTGCAGTCCTATGTAACAGCACAGATAACACAGTGATAACTCTCGGAGTACAGATAATGTAGTAGATGGCACCTACAGTCCTATGTAACACCACAAATAATTTCCTGGGATGCCAGTGTTGATGTCTTGTAAGTGACAAGTTCAGCTCTGCTACATCTTATCTTCTGTATATACATTATAGATACAGGGAGCGGTTTAACCCTGCATTGGCGCCCTGTTCAGGCCATCTTTGCGGCGCTCGTTTTGGGTCTCTGTTGCCATAGAAGCCGCTCTCAGCGCTCTCCACAGGACACAATGTTTCTGTTCCTCGGGTGGCGCATTAGGTAAGAGCCGCTGCACTCTCAGATGAATGGCCTTTAGAAGAGAAGGTGCTTGGCCGCCGCTCGTCTCTGAGTCATTTTCTTCAGCAGACGCTCGTCTCCATTTATCCTCCCGCATTGTGTAGAGGAAACTTTCATGTCTCTGAGCGTCGCCGCTGGCTCCTCACCTCTTCTGTATTATTGTTTCTAGAGTATGTAGTTGGTGCAATTCTGAAATGCAGACCATGGAGGAGAAGGTCTGGAAGATGGAAATACAGGTTCACATGGGATGGAAAGTAACGTCCAGACACCCCAACCATCAGTTCCAGATGCCCCAATAATCATATCTAGAAACACCAACCATCAGTTCCAGATGCCCCAATAATTATGTCTAGAAACACCAACCATAAGTTCCAGATGCCCCAATAATTATGTCTAGAAACACCAACCATCAGTTCCAGATGCCCCAATAATCATATCTAGAAACACCAACCATCAGTTCCAGATGCCCCAATAATTATGTCTAGGAACACCAACCATCAGTTCCATATGCACCAATAATTATGTCTAGAAAAACCAACCATCACATCCAGATACCTCAATGATCATGTCTAGAAACACCAACCATCACATCCAGATACCCCAATAATCATATCTAGAAACACTAACCATCACATCCAGATACCCCAATAATTATATTTAGAAACACCAACCATCACATCCAGATACCCCAATGATCATATTTATGTCACCACCAGATCTTTGAGAAGTTCTGATAGACATTCTTCAGTACCTCCTGCATGATCTTCTTTTGTGTTGCTTTCGTTTTGACATCTCTCCTCCCTCTCCCAGCTGTCATCTATTAGCAGTGATTGCCTCCCTATATATCTCCTCCCATACTGCCTCACCTTGCGGTTTATATTACATCCTGGATTGTGTTCTCTGCTAGAAGTTGCTACAGCTGGGTTTTCAGATAAGTCTATTTCTGTATTTATTGTTTTCCTGTTGGCTTGGTTCTAGGTGACCCTGACTCCCTCCGTATTAAGTGTAGCGAGCCGGTGGTCGTGTCCCCTCACTATTATAGGGTTTGCAGGTGTCATTCAGTCTAGGTACATGGACATGCAACCTTTTATCACTGAGATCTTTGCATGGGCTGAGAAGACAGGGAGAGCTTCAGGGCTTTAATAGGGGTCACCCTTTTGTTCCTTAGTTTTGGATCAAGCCATTCGGATCCTTATTTGTAACTTGTTGTTTTCTGCTACACCATCCGTGACATTATAAACCGCCAAAACTGTCTTAAGCATGGATCCGGTTTTAGCCTTGACGGATCGCATGCGGGGTCTTTCACTGGAGGTCGCAGAGCTCCGTAAAACTGTATCTCAGTTTCAGGTGACCGGTTCTGCTTGCGTTCATGGAGTTTGTTCTGAGCCTAAGATCTCGCTTCCGGATACCTTCTCTGGGGGTAGTGAGAATTTTGTTTGTTTTAGAGAGGCTTGCAAACTCCATTTTCGCCTACTTCCCCATTCCTTTGGTGATGAGGAGCAGAGGGTGGGGATCATCATCTCACTGCTCAGGGATAACACTCAGTCTTAGGCCTTTTCGCTGCCGGTGGGGGCATGGCCCCTCTGATCAGTGGATGAATTTTTTGTAGCCCTGGGTAAGATATATGATGATCCGGATCGTATTGCTCTGGCTGAGTCTAGACTACGTCTGTTATGCCAGGGTAAACAGTCCGCAGAGTTATACTGTTCAGAATTTCGGAGATGGGCAGCTGATACTGGTTGGAATGATGCTGCACTCCGAAGTCAATTTTGCATGGTCTTTCAGAGGGATTGAAAGATGCATTTGCCTTTCATGAGAGACCTACCTCCTTGGAGTCCGCTATGTCTCAGGCCGGTTGTATTTACAGGCGTCTTAGAGAGAGAGGAGAGATCACTCCTTCCTGTCATACTCAGTCCAAGGACAGTGCGGCGGTCTCATTCAGTGCGCAGGGGTCTCGGTCTCTCTCAATCCCCTCTGAGCAAGAGCCGATGCAGCTGGGTTTGCTTGCCTCTGACAATAGAAGATTCAGCTCTCAGAGGAGGGTTTGTTTCTGTTGTGGAGGTATAAATCATTTGGCAAATGTTTGTCCCTCTAGGAGATTCAGGCAGTTTTTTGAGAGTAATAAAGAAACGAAAACAAAAAAATCCTCTAAAAACGTTCCATCTGTTACTATTGGCAGGGTTGATGCGGAAATTGAAGGTTTTCCGTTTGCTTGTAGTTCCCGTTTTGTCCTACCTGCCAGGGTGGCGCTAGAGAGCAAGAACATTTTTTGTGAGATTTTTGTAGATAGTGGAGCAGCTGTCAATCTCATTGATAATCAATTTGCTATAACTCATGGTTTCCAGGTATGCACTTTGGGAAAGGATATTCCTGTTTTTGCTATTGATTCCGCTCCACTTTCTCAGAAATCGTTAAAGGGCATAGTTCACAATATCCGTTTGATTGTGAGTGATACTCATGTTGAGAATGTGTCATGTTTCGTCCTAAGCGGGTTGCCTACTCCTCTCGTGTTGGGGCTACCCTGGCTCACTAAGCATAACCCCACCATTGATTGGCAAGCGAGGCAAATAAATGGTTGGAGTTACTTTTGCAGAGAGAATTGCCTCATGACATCTGTTTCAGAGGTTTCTACTAAGACTGTACCATCTTTTCTCTCTGAATTTTTGAATCAAGCCAGTCGGATCCTTATTTGTAACTTCTTGTTTTCTGTTACACCATCCGTGACAATTTAGAAACACTAACCATCACATCCAGATACCCCAATAATCATATCTAGAAACACTAACCATCACATCCAGATACCCCAATAATCATATTTACAAACACCAAGCATCACATCCAGATACCCCAATAATCATGTCTAGAAACACCAACCATCAGTTCCAGATACCCCAATAATTATATCTAGAAACACCAAACACCATAATATTGTCCAAACACCCCAACAATCATATCCAGATATCCGAATAATCATATCCAGAAGCCGCAAGAAGTAGATCCATATACTCCAGTAATCAGATCCAGATACCTGAATGATCATATCCACATGCCCCAATAAACAGATATAGATACTCCATTAATCACATTCAGATGTCACAATCATCATATCCTGGTACCCTAGTAATCACATCCAGAAATGCCAATGATCAGATTTAGATACTCCAATGATCAGATTCAGAATCCTCCATAAAAAGATCCATATTCTCAAATAATCATATCAAGATACCAAATAATCATATCCAGATGCCCCAATAATTTGATCCAGATAAGTTGATGATCAGATACAGACACCCAATAACCAGATCAAGACAATGACCACATTCAGAAATACTTATAACTAGACTTAGATTTCCTGTATATAGACACACCAACAGCCAGATTCAGAAAGTGACTAGATCCAGACAATGAGTATATTGAGACAAAGAGGAGATCCAGATGCTGATATGACCTGATCTTATGCCCTAATGACAAGATCTCTACCTCTTGATTAGCAGATGCAGATATTTTATGACTAGATCATGACAATGACCAGATTTATACATTTAAATTACCAGATCAAGAATTAATAACAAGAACATATTACCAAAACTAGATAATGACAAAGTCCAAATTAAGAATGAGTGAACTGGTTCGTAATTCAGTCTGAATTTGCGAGAGGGAGAGACTAGTACACAGATGTGGGTTCCTCAACAATATATATGTGTTGTCTAAGGTGTACTCTTTCTCATTATGGAGATCCCCTAGTATGCAGAGTACATGTGAGCGGTATTGTAGGCCGGGCAGTGCCCTTATGGATTTCTAAGAAACATATTCAAATTAACTTTCCTAAACCTAACTGATGGCAGCAGATGTTAGACATGATAATTTGCATATATTTTTCCAGAAATGAAGAGGAGCATTGTCCAGCCTGTAATAGTCATAAAGTATATCAACCGGTCTCCATGATAGAAAAAGTACCCACCCAGAGGTTCCTCCAAGGCCTTCCGACACAGAAAGCTGTTCTCATCTGCTTTGCTCTGACAATGAAATTTTGGTTGTGAAAGAACTAGTTGCAGATATGAGGTAGGCTTTTCTGTTTTCCTGCCTAAGCATGTTAGAAAAGCTAGAAAACATTGCTGTGCAGTTGTGAGTAGTTATAACTCACTGCAATGGGATAGCGCCTTCCTATTCCCTTGAGAATATATCATCAGTACAGCAAAAACAGACAACACCTTTAGTAATTTTATTTCACTATTTTGGATCAACTTCAGATGAACCAGTTAGACCTCCAAAGTAAGTGAAAGTGAGACAAGAGAATTACAACATCCTACAAAACTTATATCTGTCAATGAGACAGGCAATATAAATTTGCCTTATGTACTGACCTTGTGGGGGTTCTCTTTATCATTAGGGAGACCAAAAGATATTGTAAGGGATCGCCTCTTATTTGGGGGTCATTCTCACAGATACGACTTTAGGACACCAGGTTTCAGGTCCAAACCGTGCATTTATTGCGCACACTCCAACCAATACAGGTTATCATGAAGTCGCAGCTTCACCTAACACATGTGACATCCACATAAAATAATAAACACTTGCCCGGCTAGGCTCTAACTAACACAGAGTTTCCTAACTCACCTAAGTCCTTGTTCACACCCTGTGAACACAAGCGGCTTTCTCAGCCAATGTCCCCCAGCCTCCTGGCTGTACAAAGCCCAGTACGCTCACTGCCTCCAGTCCAGTGTCTCAGCACACATGGGGAATCGTGGTCTCTCAGCCCTCCTGGCTTGGACCACACAGAGGCTTCAGGCCTCCGTCCACAGGCAACACACTCCCCCCTTGCTGACACCCTGGGAGGTGCTTTGTGCAGCCTGATTACTTCCAGCTGGTCTCACCTGTGGTGGAATAGGGGTGTGGACCGAACTATCCACCCCTTCCTTGCCTCTAACCTGCGTGAGACCTGTCACTGTCTCACATATCCCCCCCTTTGTTCAAGCCCGTGTGGGTGAACACCTGCATAACCACGGGAGGCTGGTGAGAGGGCATCCACCTGGCCTGGACGTGGGGAACAGCCACCCACCCTGCTCTTTGGCTGCTCCCAATAAGAACCGGCCCAGATTGGCTTTACAGCCACACTAAGTAACACAGTGTCAGCGAGCACTAGCTGCCACTGACACAAAAGATACCGGTTCTTATTTCACCGAGGCCAGGACCCTCGGTGACACGTACCTTCCCTTTGTTTTGCCAGACCCACGCCAGCAGAGCTTGGTTTATCACCAAAACCAACATCTTGCCTAACCGAAAATGCCTAAAGGCCTCATGTGCCCATCTCATGACCAGATACTGTTTTCCTACTTTTTCCCGAGTGATAATGATGCGCTGTCGTATATTTTTATCTCTCTCTCTTTTTAGATCCTCTGGCTCCTGTACATGCGCCTCACGTCCTTTCTTGGACTGCTGCAGCTCTTGCCTGAACTGTTCCCAGTCATGGTCATATCCCGACACTTTCTCCTTTGCTTTGCAGGGCTCCTTCAGCAGAGCATGCTTGCCTCTACTTGCTTCTTTTACGTGCATCTGGGTCACTTCTTCCTTCTTTCCAGCAGTAGTTACCCCAGCTACTATGGCAGTTTTAGAGACCTCTGCTTCTTTAGCGGCTTTTGCCACTTCGGCCGCGGCTCCCTTTGGCTTAACTTTGGTCTCTGTAGCACCTGGGGACTTCACGTCTACCAACATATCGGCCTTAACTTTTTCAGTCTTTGTCTTCTTGAAGTCTCCAGTCTCTTTGACCGCCTTCTCATCCTTCTCGGATATGGCACCATACACTTGCCCTGTTAACACCTCCCCCTCTTTCTCATCGAGGCAGGAGGCACCAGGTTCTTCAGCAGACTCCTTGTCTTCTGTCTTTTTTTTCCAGAGGCTCACCCAGGACACTGTTCTCCTTTTGTGGAGGAGTCAGGAGAGACAGCCCATCGTAATAGCCCGGATCTGAAAACTGATCGTTCACCTCCTCGTACTTCTTCCCCAGCATCCTACTGGCTATTTGGAAGGCCCTGTATGCAGAGGGGACGTATTCCAGGCCTAGGTTACACGCTACCACGGGTCTGTGGTCTTCGGCATCCACATCAGCCCCATCAACTGGTTTAGCAGAAGCATCTTCCATCTTCTCTGCCACCGTCAGCACCACAGTGCCAGCCTCTCCAGTCCCATTTTTAACAGGCTCTGGCTTCTTGACGTCTTCCAGAGGATCTTCCTCTTCCGGTTTCTCACTTTCTTCCACCTGCTGTGCAGGAGCACGCTTAGGCTTCTCCACCTCACAGATGAAAGCTCTCTCTCTGCTCTGAGTTGCTTGTTCAGCCTCTCTAATTCATTTCGCTCCTCAAGCACTTCTTCAAGGGCTCTAGCCAAGGAGAGGGCCTTGGACTCTTTCTCCCGAGCATCAGCCTCTGCTCGGTCACGTTTGTCGGCATATCGAGCCGATATGTATTTCTCTTCAACCAAGAGCTGGTCAAACTTCTTTTGTTTCTTCTCCAATCTAGATACAGTTTGTCTCTGGTGGTCCAGGTCCACCATGCGATCACATAACTCTTGATAAAGTTGAGCCATCCTGGCTTCCAAATGTCTTTTCTCCTCCAAAAGAGCAGATTTTTCTGAGGCGCTGTTTAGAACCTCATCAGCCAGCTCATCTCTTTCCTGCTCTGCATGAAGTCTGGAGCGCTCAGAAGCTGCAAGTTCCTCTTGAAGTTGGAGAATTTCCGCTTCTATTAGTGGCTCTAGTTCCTTCAGTTCATTCATCTCTTTCTGTGATTCCTCTGGAGATTCCTGCAGTTGCTCTGTGAGAACCGCTAGCTCCGTCTCTAGTGTATCTAGGGACTGTGCAGAGCGAGCGGAAACATCTTCAAGTTTGTAGCTGTACTGTCCTGTCAGGTCATCTACAACTGTCAGGATATGAGCTTCAGACACTAGGCTGTCACCCGACTGAACTCTCGTCTCGTCAGATAGAACTGTCATCTGGTCGCTAGACTCGCTACTAGTAACCACTTTAGTTTTGCTGGGTCTTGACATGGTAGCCTCACTCTCGGAGTTGCTAACTGTCACGGCACATAGGCCACTTCTACTGCTCGTGTCATTATTAACCCTGGCCTCTAGGGGCACCCCTGAGTCAATCCCCACCTGGGATATTTTATTAATCATAGAAACCTGTGGAGACTGCACATCCACCTCTGGTCCGTGTGGTACACCCTCTAGCCCCGCCACATTGTCTACAATGGGGTCTCCTAGTGGTGTTTCTTCAACATTTATCAACACTTTTATATCAGACACATGTTTACCCACAGGGGGAGCTTCCTCCCCGATCACAGCCTGCAAAGGAAAAGGCATGTCATTATCATCATCACATATTTCATATGACTTCACATTTTCCTTATGCATTTCCGCACTTTTGTCACCATCACTTTGCATTTGACCAGCATCATTGTTTCCAATGGTCAATATTCTTTCCCCATGGAGGTCAAAGTGCAGCTCCCTTAAAGGGACAGGTACAAGTTCTGCAGGAGTTTTTGCCCTCTCTGCAGAAGTGTCTCCATTACTCCACCACTCCCAGCATAAGGGAAGATTACCCCCCAACACCCCCTCATGCAGGAGCGTATCTGTAACATCAAGTTCATCAGTCTCTGTTCTCATTGGAGTCTCGCGCTCAGCGAAAATCAGTGGATAGTCCTTCTCCGCACGACTGTCCAGCACCTTTACTATTTTACCAGTCTCAGGTTTCAATATTGTGCTGCCTCTTACCCGGGCTAGCATGGGATCCCGGATCCTTGTCATCCCATGTCTAGCTTTGGTCATGGGCAACTGAGGAAACACAGAAACCTTCTCCCCTGCAGGTCTCTGCGAGGGAGCGATCACAGCAGGCTTATCCGCCTGTTCAGACACAGTTTTTTCTCTGTGTGACTTATTACCTCCCGGCCCAGCAGGTATCCCCCGCCGCCGGCTCACTGTCACTGGCTCTGCCACGTATCCCCTGCCGCCGGCTCACTGTCACTGGCTCTGCCACGTATCCCCCGCCGCCGGCTCACTGTCACTGGCTCTGCCACGTATCCCCCGCCGCCGGCTCACTGTAACTGGCTCTGCCACGTATCCCCCGCTGCCGGCTCACTGTCACTGGCTCTGCCACGTATCCCCCGCCGCCGGCTCACTGTCACTGGCTCTGCCACGTATCCCCCGCCGCCGGCTCACTGTCACTGGCTCTGCCACGTATCCCCTGCCGCCGGCTCACTGTCACTGGCTCTGCCACGTATCCCCTGCCGCCGGCTCCCTGTCACTGGCTCTGCCACGTATCCCCTGCCGCCGGCTCACTGTCACTGGCTCTGCCACGTATCCCCTGCCGCCGGCTCACCGTCACTGGCTCTGCCACGTATCCCCTGCCGCCGGCTCACTGTCACTGGCTCTGCCACGTATCCCCTGCCGCCGGCTCACTGTCACTGGCTCTGCCACGTATCCCCTGCCGCCGGCTCACTGTCACTGGCTCTGCCACGTATCCCCCGCCGCCGGCTCACTGTCACTGGCTCTGCCACGTATCCCCTGCCGCCGGCTCACTGTCACTGGCTCTGCCACGTATCCCCTGCCGCCGGCTCACTGTCACTGGCTCTGCCACGTATCCCCCGCCGCCGGCTCACTGTCACTGGCTCTGCCACGTATCCCCCGCCGCCGGCTCACTGTCACTGGCTCTGCCACATGGTTAATAACAGGAATTACCCTTTGTAATCACCCATTCTGGTAAAGCAGTGACAGCCTCTCCCGCGGACTCATCAAGGTTGTGGTTGCTCCTAGCAACAGCTTTACCGCACCTCCGCACTTCCTCTCTAGGACTCCGGACACAGTCGCAGGGAAGATACGCACTCCTGAGAACCGCACCGCTCTCCACCTCTTTGTCTTCCCGACGGTTGCCCTTGGCAACGGCACATCTTTGCTTTTCCCCTGATAGTCCCGGCACACCACCAACCTCTTGGAACTTTGTCCAGGGTCCATACAGTGTTGAGAACCCATTTCTCAAGGCCAGCTGCAACTGCGCCTCCAAAGCCTCTCGCTCTGCATCAAATTTCGCCAATTCATTTTTAGTGTAGCCAATTGCTATGGCCATGTCTTCTGCCTGCTGTATGCGCCAGCGCCGCCGGACGTACTCTTCCCCGAGACCCATGGTAGCAGGAAAAGCTTTCAGCCACAAGTCCGCTTTTGCTGGGCTTCTGGCCCTTTAATTCACTGCAGTTTTACTTGCACCACAGCAAAATAGTTCACACTCCTATGAGCAGCACCTGCTCCACTGGACAAAAAAAAGCTTCCGTTCCTTTAACGCCACACACGGCAAAAAACAGCTTTTAGCAGCACCTGCTGTCTCAGCGTTGCCCCTAGCAACCGACCGCTGCCCTTCTCTCATGGGCAACTTGCCCGCATCCTCCACCAATTGTAAGGGATCGCCTCTTATTTGGGGGTCATTCTCACAGATACGACTTTAGGACACCAGGTTTCAGGTCCAAACCGTGCATTTATTGCGCACACTCCAACCAATACAGGTCATCATGAAGTCGCAGCTTCACCTAACACATGTGACATCCACATAAAATACTAAACACTTGTAACAAGTGAGGTAGGGGGCGCACCACTATTCTGGCTGTTAACGGCTGGAGAGGACAACACGCGGTCGGTGGTGCTCAGCTACGCAGGTAAGATTCAATATGAACGTGGTGAAGAGCAAAATGAAAACAGCGGCACTCACCCGTGTGTATTCAAAAACTTCAGCAGCTTTATTAGCTCCAAATTACATCAGGCAGGGGGCGGATGTTCACAGGCACGCATTGATCAGCGGCGGCCGTTTCACGCTACATGCGCTTCCTCTGGCTGTGCGTCAGTGCGTGCCTCCACATCACTCCTTTTAAATGCTGCCGCAAGCCGTCATCGTAGAAACTGACAAATCGGATTGCGTCTGCATAGAGGAGGTGACTAACGTAAGACACATATAAAAACAAAATCCATGCAATAACCAAGGTATACATACAAATCGAGCGACGACTATTGGTGTGGTATGACATTACAAAAAGGGGCTAAGATCATTTCTGTCATTAAGTCGGAGTTCCCCTAAGGCTACTTTCACACTAGCGTTCTGAACGGATCCGCTCATATTAATGCAGACGGAGGCTCCGTTCAGTACGGATCCGTCTGCATTAATAACTTTAAAAAAATTCGCAAGTGCGCAAGTGCGAAAGTAGCCTGCGCGGATCCGTTCAGACTTTCAATGTAAAGTCAATGGGGGACGGATCCGCTTGAAGATTGAGCCACATTGTGGCATCTTCAAACGGATCCGTCCCCATTGACTTACATTGAAAGTCTGGACGGATCCGCACGGATCCGCACGCCTCCGAACGGCCAGGCGGACACCCGAACGCTGCAAGCAGCGTTCGGCTGTCCGCCTGTCCGTGCGGAGGCGAGCGGAGCGGAGGCTGAACGCCGCCAGACTGATGCAGTCTGAGCGGATCCGCCTCCATTCAGACTGCATCAGGGCTGGACGGCTGCGTTCGGGTCCGCTCGTGAGCTCCTTCAAACGGAGCTCACGAACGGAAACCCGAACGCTAGTGTGAAAGTAGCCTTAGGCTTGTGTGCGCAATATCCACCTGGCCTCTCTCTGCAGGAGGAGACGGTGCTTATCTCCCCCCTGCAGAGGGGTGGACACGGTCTCCAGGCCAGAGAAGGAAATACAACCTGTGTCGCCATCATGTGCAGCTCTCATGTGTTCTATGAACCTGGGACAACCTTTCCCTGTCTTGATGGAATTAAAATGTTCCCTCACACGTTCGAAAAGGCATCTAATAGTTTTTCCAATGTAAAAACGTCCACATGTGCACAATAACAAGTATACTAAATAAGTACTCCGGCAGTTAATAAAGGTATTGACTGTGTGTTGAATACCAGCAAATTCAAAATGAACTGTCCGTATCAAAAAAGCCGTACCATACGGACAGTTCATCAGACTAAGACGCATCAACAGCAAAGACAGTGGCCACCATAGACAGGCGAATGAGCTAAAACAGCACTTAGTAAAGAGGGGTTACCCCGAAGAAACACTAAGCAGGGATATGGAAAAAGTGGAGAGAAATTTCTCACAGGATAGCCTCTTGAGTGACAGCAATCAGAAATTGGATAGAAGTGCGGACCAGATTGGGGGCACCAGATTTGCGTTCTCCTTCAAATACAGCCCTATGGCTGACCGTATTTAAGAACTGGGATGTTTTGAGGAGGGACGCAACTCTAAATGAGCTGACAGGACAGAGACCCCTCATCTCTTTTAGAAGGAGTCACACTGTTAAGGACAAACTTGTCAGGAGAAGACTTCAAAGGGACAACAGTAAGAATTGGCTCAAACGCAACCTTCCAAAAGGCAACTACAGGTGTGGAAACTGCTCACTGTGCACTAATAATTCCCAGAAAAAGAGCATTGAATTTGCTGGTATTCAACACACAGTCAATACCTTTATTAACTGCCGGAGTACTTATTTAGTATACTTGTTATTGTGCACATGTGGACGTTTTTACATCGGAAAAACTATTAGATGCCTTTTCGAACGTGTGAGGGAACATTTTAATTCCATCAAGACAGGGAAAGGTTGTCCCAGGTTCATAGAACACATGAGAGCTGCACATGATGGCGACACAGGTTGTATTTCCTTCTCTGGCCTGGAGACCGTGTCCACCCCTCTGCAGGGGGGAGACAGACATCGCCTCCTCCTGCAGAGAGAGGCCAGGTGGATATTGCGCACACAAGCCTTAGGAGAACTCGGACTTAATGACAGAAATGATCTTAGCCCCTTTTTGTAATGTCATACCACACCAATAGTCGTCGCTCGATTTGTATGTATACCTTGGTTATTGCATGGATTTTGTTTTTATGCGTCTTATGTTAGTCACCTCCTCTATGCAGA
Organism: Bufo gargarizans; assembly: GCF_014858855.1. NCBI lineage: Eukaryota > Metazoa > Chordata > Amphibia > Anura > Bufonidae > Bufo > Bufo gargarizans. Next base: position 14,106,000 of record NC_058082.1, on the reverse strand, counting down.
CGCAATCCGATTTGTCAGTTTCTATGACGACTGCTTGCGGCAGCATTTAAAAGGAGTGATGTGGAGGCACGCACTGACGCACAGCCAGAAGAAGCGCATGTAGCGCGAAACGGCCGCCGCTGATCAATGCGTGCCTGTGAACATCCGCCCCCTGCCTGATGTAATTTGGAACTAATAAAGCTGCTGAAGTTTTTGAACACACACGGGTGAGTGACGCTGTTTTCATTTTGCTCTTCACCACGTTCATAAAATAATAAACACGCGCCCGTCCAGGCTCTAACTAACACAGAGGTTCCTGACTCACCTAAGTCCTTGTTCACACCCTGTGAACACGTGCGGCTTTCTCAGCCAATGTCCCCCAGCCTCCTGGCTGTACAGAGCACAGTACGCCCACTGCCTCCAGTCCAGTGTCTCCGCACACATGGGGAATAGTGGTCTCTCAGCCCTCCTGGCTTGGACCACACAGAGCCTTCAGGCCTCCGTCCACAGGCAACACACTCCCCCCTTACTGACACCCTGGGAGGTGCTTTGTGCCAGGCTGATTACTTCCAGCTGGTCTCACCTGTGGTGGAATAGGGGTGTGGGCCGCACTATCCACCCCTTCCTTGCCTCTAACCTGTGTGAGACCTGTCACTGTCTCACAATATGCATGAGTATTGTATGCCTGACGACACTACTCTTGGTATCTAGGAGGAGTATATGAAAATCGTATAATTCTTCTGGCATTAGATAGCATATCACCTCTTTTGCTTTTTGTCAGGTATTCTAATTTGCATAATCTGGTCCACATACATTTTTGCTGAATGTTTATAAGCTTGGAACTTTACCCGCACGGCATGAGAAATCCAGATTTCCAGACTTATCCCCTGCTGTGCTAGAGCTAAGCAGACCCTTTTCCTTCTCAGGAATCCTAAGATTCGGTATAAATGGGATTTTCCAGTAAAATTGATTATCTTGCATAATGGAACTTTCTACACAGTCTCTTCAGTGGAAGATGGTCTCCCTCTTGAACCTCTCTGCCATCTCTCGAGATCTCTCCTTCCAACTCGAGAAATGGATGGTTGTTGGACAAAAAGGCTGTCACTCCTGAAGGGACCCTTCTACCTCATCTCCTTAAGGACTATGGGGGTCATTTACTATCGGATATATGCCAGTTTTGATAAATCCCCCTGGTAATATCAAGAAACTGGATGTGATGTGGAGCGCCGTCCTTACTGAAGAGTCCCACATGGTGACTTTCATAGGTGAGGCCAGGACCTCATCTTCTTATTTCATGCCTGGTGGGGGAGGTTTATCAAAACTCGTTTAAAGGAACCAATCAGACTGATCCTTTCAATTTCTAAAAGAGTTTTTAAAAATGAAAGGTGGGATCTGGTGGGTTGTTATGAGCTTTGATATCCCCCCGCCCCATTATGCCTGTTAGCAGTTGGAGTCGGAGCAGCTCATAGTCAGGGACCCACTTCTGGCTCAGAACAGACATAAAAGGTGTTTTTATTAAATCTCAGACATTAGATTTCAGAACTACAAAATAAAAACTGTCCTGATTTACAATCCCTGCTCCAACAACTTCTCACTGTCCTACTGTAGCTTAGAAATGTCATCGTCTAAAAATGGACTTCTATGTCGGTGACAATAGGCCTGGAGCCATCTTCAGTATAAAATTCCTATCAGTACAGAAAGCTAAAGGACCTTTGATGATGTCACCACAGGTCTAGTACATCAAGCAAGGGAACTGCATAGAGAATAGTGTAGCTCCCAGGTTAGAACAGTGCATCTGCCTGGACCTGTGATGACATCATCTTCAACATCACAGGTCCTGCATGATCTAACAAAGGAACTGCACCAAGAATGGTGTAGCTCCCAGGTGAGAAAGGTGCATCTGCGCAGACCTGTGATGACATCATCACAGGTCCTTCAACCTCTAACAACAAGGACTAGAAGTTCACAATCAGCTCTGCATTGATCCATTGAGACTGGAATGGAGTGGTAAGAGGAGGTCCTCCACTGTCCTCTTCATTTGCCCCCAAACTCATTGTTTTTACTCATATATAATACTGCAGACAGTTTCAATGACCGCTACCTCATGTCGCTCACACACAGTGGCCATAATGTGTAACTGACCACATATTTCTGTACATACTGCACCTATAATACCTTGTATAATAGGTGCAGTGTGTACACTATATCTGGGCGATCCGGAATGTTTTTCCCTAGTATAGGGCCATTTTGAAAATAGACCAATTCCTTTTTATTGCATTTTTGATATAGCCCACATCAGTACTATATTATGTCATACATTATTTCAGTTTTTCTTCATCATAGCCTTTCTCTATAAAGCGTTCTTGTATAACCTTACTTTGTGCCCTATAATCTATTACTTCTCTACAATTTCTTGACAACCTTCTAAATTTGACCTTCGGAATATTTTTTAACCATGGGTCGTGATTAGGGTTGAGCAAACCCGAACTGTAAAGTTCGGGTTCGTACCGAACTTTTGGATTTTTGGACCCCGAACATTTCAGTAAAAGTTCGGGTTCGGTGTTTGGCGATCTCTTAGCGCTTTTTGAAAGGCTGCAGAGCAGCCAATCAACAAGCGTTTAACTCTGTGCCATTAGAAGCCATCTAGCCATGCCTACTAATGGCATGGCTGTGATTGGCCGGAGCAGCATGTGACCCGGGCTCTATATAAGCTGAAGTCACGTAGCGCCGCCCGTCACTCTGCTGTTACTAGTGTAGGGAGAGGATGCTGCTGCTGTTACTAGTGTAGGGAGAGCATGCTGCTGCTGTTACTAGTGTAGGGAGAGGATGCTGCAGCTGCTGTTACTAGTGTATGGAGAGGATGCTGCTGCTGTTACTAGTGTAGGGAGAGGATGCTGCTGCTGTTACTAGTGTAGGGAGAGCATGCTGCTGCTGTTACTAGTGTAGGGAGAGGATGCTGCAGCTGCTGTTACTAGTGTAGGGAGAGGATGCTGCAGCTGCTGTTACAAGTGTAGGGAGAGGATGCTGCTGCTGTTACTAGTGTAGGGAGAGGATGCTGCTGCTGTTACTAGTGTAGGGAGAGGATGCTGCTGCTGTTACTAGTGTAGGGAGAGCATGCTGCTGCTGTTACTAGTGTAGGCAGAGCATGCTGCTGCTGTTACTAGTGTAGGGAGAGGATGCTGCTGCTGTTACTAGTGTAGGGAGAGGATGCTGCTGCTTTTACTAGTGTAGGGAGAGCATGCTGCTGCTGTTACTAGTGTAGGGAGAGGATGCTGTTGCTGTTACTAGTGTAGGGAGAGCATGCTGCTGCTGTTACTAGTGTAGGGAGAGGATGCTGCTGCTGTTACTAGTGTAGGGAGAGGATGCTGCTGCTGTTACTAGTGTAGGCAGAGGATGCTGCTGCTGTTACTAGTGTAGGCAGAGGATTCTGCTGCTGTTACTAGTGTAGGCAGAGGATGCTGCTGCTGTTACTAGTGTAGGCAGAGGATGCTGCTGCTGTTACTAGTGTAGGGAGAGGATGCTGCTGCTGTGAGGGAGAGAATAGGAGAGAATCTAACTCAGCGATCTACAGAGAAATAGTTGTGTGGGTGCAGGGCACAATCGTTTTACCTTGTCCTGAGCCCAGTGACAGAGAAAAATAACTTTTATCCGTCTGTTAGTTCGGTGGGCGGCGGCGGCCATTTTATGCAAGCTCAGTGCACCAGCGCAGCTTATGTGCATTTGTGACAGTGAAATAGACTCTTGAACTACTGCAATTATAATCTGGGTTTAAAAAAATCACCCATTTTTGGCAATATCCAACATCGGGTGACTTTGCAGCATTAGTCAGTGTGCAATTTAAGCTAGAAATACAGCCATAATTTTCTGGGTTTTAACCCCTTCAGGACTCAGGGCGTACCGGTACGTCCTAACTTTAAATCGAGATTCCGGCGCCGCGGGGGTTAATCGGAACGGGATGCCGGCTGAAATCATTCAGCCGGCATCCCTTAACAACGCAGGGGGGGGGGGGGGGAATTTAACCCCCCCCCCCCGCCGTATCGGCGATCGCAGAAAACCGCAGGTCAATTCAGACCTGCGGTTTTCTACGTTTCCGGTCCATTCGGGTGTCCTGTGACCCGATGAACCGGAAAAACACTGTGATCGGTGGCGTGATAACACACCACCAATCGCAGTACGAAGATTTGCAGAGGCGGAGCTGGCCCTGGTGCTGAACACTGCTGTCCAGGGTGCTGATTGGTGCAGGGGAGAGAGGCGCGAGATTCAAACTTCCTGCGCTGCTCTCTCCCCTCCTCTTCCTGTTCTGCACGAGCACCCGGCAGCATCGTCCAGCACCAGCTCCTGTGTCCCCCTAATCGGCATCCATCACCCTCCTGCACCCATCGCCACCCAGGTAGGTTAGGGTCAGTGAGGGAGAGGCACCGTTAGGCAGGAAAAGAAGTGAAAAGTTAGTTAGGAAAAAAAAAAAAAGCACATTTATTCCAAATTTTCTTTGATCCATCTATCAGACCCCAGACCCCCCCACCAGCCCCCCACCACCAAAACCCAGTGTCAGGCAATACTGGAGTGGGGACGTCCTATACCAGACCCCACTGTACAGTACGGTCATGACACGTCCCCGGTTTGAGGCCATCCGGAAATGTCTGCATTATTCCGATAATGCAGCATGTCCCCCCCCGAGGTGATCCTGCCTATGACCGTCTGTATAAGATACGGCCGGTCATCGATCACTTTGGGGCCAAATTCATGGAGGCCTACGTCCCTGGAAGGCAGTTCGCGGTTGAGTCTCTCGTTGCGTTCAAGGGGAGACTCAGTTTCCGCCAATATATTCCCACAAAGCGGGCGAGGTATGGCGTGAAGCTATACAAAATTTGTGAGAGTACCTCAGGGTGCACTTACAAATTTCGTGTGTACGAGGGGCGAGATTCCCGTATTCAACCCCCAGAATGTCCCCCCACTCTGGGTGTTAGCGGGAAACTCGTGTGGGACCTTATGTACCCACTGCTGGATAAGGGTTACCACTTGTACGTGGATAACTTTTATACCAGCATTCCCTTGTTCAGGTCCCTTGCCGCCAGATCCACGTTCGCTTGTGGGACCGTGCGGAAAAATCAACGCGGCCTCCCTGCCCACCCCCTCCAGGTACCTATCCCCAGGGGTGAGACCCGTGCACTTACCAGTGGAAACCTGTTGCTGGTCAGGTATAAGGACAAGAGGGATGTCCTTATGCTGTCCACAATCCACGGTAACAGCACCACCCCAGTCTCTGTGCGAGGTACCGCGGCAACGGTCCTCAAGCCCGATTGTATCGTCGACTACAATCGGTATATGGGAGGAGTGGATCTCTCTGATCAAGTCCTCAAGCCATATAATGCCATGCGCAAAACCCGGGCATGGTACAAAAAAGTTGCGGTCTACTTGGTACAGGTTGCCATGTACAACTATTTTGTACTATCCCGAAGCGCTGGCAGCACAGGGACATTCCTCCAATTCTATGAGGCAGTCCTCAAGGACCTGATCTTTTCTGACCGGGAAAGAGCAGGCCGGAGTACCTCGGGAACTGGAGGCGCCCGGATCGTTCCCTGGCCAACACTTTCCAGGTGTGGTCCCCCATACTGGAAAGAAGGGACAAACCCAAAAAAGGTGCAGAGTGTGTCACAGGAGGGGGATACGGAAGGACACCACAACTCAATGTGACACGTGGCCCGATCATCCGGGCCTCTGCGTTATCGATTGCTTCAGGGAGTATCACACTTCCATGGAGTACTACATTTTTATAATCCCCAACAGATCACTAGAGAACATAAAACACTATGGCTCTCAGCCTTTGGAGACATGGAAACAATTTTTTTTTTCCCAAAAAAATATTAGTTTTAGTGCAGGCATCCTCAAACTGCGGCCCTCCAGATGTTGTAAAACTATAACTCCCAGCATGCCCAGACAACCTACAGCCATCATCAGGGCATGGTGGGAATTGTAGTTTTACAACATCTGGAGGGCCGCAGTTTTAGGATGCCTGCTTAGTGTCTCCAAAGTCTGAGAGCCATACATATTGGGCATCGTCGCGTGCGTAAAAGTCGTCGCTATAAAAATAACTTTTGACCAAACGCCTCGAATGAACGGTGTTAAAAATATAAAATAAAAACGGTGCCAAAACACCCATTTTTGGGCAAAATTTCCATTTGAATCCTTTTTGCCTGTAATAAAGCAAGGGTTAACAGCCAAACAAAACTCAATATTTATTGCCCCAATTCTGTAGTTTGCAGAAACACCCCATATGTGGTCGTAAATGGCTTTATAGCCGCACGGCAGGGCATGGAACAAAGGGAACTCCATACGGTTTCTGGAAGGCAGATTTTGATGGACAGTTTTTTTTGGGACACCATGTCCCATTAGAAGCCCCCCTGATGTAGCCTAGACTAGAAACTCCACCCATCTAAGAAACTACACCCCTCAAGGTATTCAAAAGTTACTTTACAAACTATATTAACCCTTTAGGTGTTCCACAAAACTAAATAGCGAATGTAGAAACAATTTTAGAATTAAATTTTTTGTTACATTGCCTCAAAAAAGAGTAATATAGAGCAACCAAATATCATATTTACCCCTAAAATAGTCCCAAAACAACAACCACCTTATTCCGTAGTTTCCTAGATGGGGTCACTTTTATGGAGTTTCTACTCTAGGGGTGCATCAGGGGGCTTCAAAGGGTGACGTTCTACTCTAGGGGTGCATCAGGGGGCTTGAAAGGGTACATGGTGTAAATAAACCAGTCCAGCAAAATCTGCCTTCCAAAACCCATATGGCGTTCCCCTCCTTCTATGTCCTACCGTTTAGCCAAATAGTAGTTTACGACCACATATGGGGTGTTTCTGCAAACGACAGAATCGGGGCAACCCATTTTGAGTTTTGTTTGGCTGTTAACCCATTTTTTCCAGTAATAAAGTAAGGGTTAAAATGGAAAGTTATCCAAAAAATAGAAATTCCTAAATTGTTTCTCCATCTGCCATTAACTCTTGTGGAACACCTAAAGGGTTAACAAAGTTTGTAAACCCAGTTTTGAATACCTTGAGGGGTGAACTTTCTTAGATGGAGTCACTTTTTTGGAATTTCTATTCAAGGGGTGCAACAGGGGGCTTGAAATGGGACATGGTATAAACAAAACCAGTCCTGCAAAATCTGCCTTCCAAAACCCATATGGTGTTCCCCTCCTTCTATGTGCTCCTGTTCGGCCAAACAGTAGTTTACGACCACATATGGGGTGTTTCTGCCAACTACAGAATCAGGGCAACCCATTTTGAGTTTTCTTTGGCAGTTAACCCTTGTTTTACTCCTGGAAAATATTTATTATATTGGAAAATTTTCCAAAAAATAGAAATTTTGAAATTGTTTCTCAATCTGCCATTAACTCTTGTGGAAGACCTAAAGGGTTAATAAAGTTTGAAAAAACAGTTTTGAATACCTTGAGGGGTGTAGTTTCTAGAATGGGGTCATTTTTGGGAGGTTTCTATTATCTAAGCCTCACAATATGACTTAAAACCTGAACTGGTCCATAAAAAGTGGGATTTTAAAGATTTCTGAAAAATTTCAAAATTTGCTTCTAAACTTCTAAGCCTTGTAACATCCCCAAAAAATAAAATATCATTCTCAAAATGCTACAAACATGAAGTAGACATATGGGGAATGTAAAGTCATCACAATTTTTGGGGGTATTACTATGTATTACAGAAGTATAGAAACTGAAACTTTGAAATTTGCAAATTTTTCAAAAAATTTGGTAAAAATAGTATTTTTTTATGGAAAAAAATTTACTTTTTGGACCCAATTTTAGCAGTGTCATGAAGTACAATATGTGACCAAAAAACTATCTCAGAACGGCCTGGGTAAGTCAAAGCGTTTTAAAGTTATGAGCACTTAAAGTGACACTGGTCAGATTTGCAAAAAATGGCCAAGTCCTTAAGGTGAAATAGGGCTGAGTCCTTAAGGGGTTAAAAAACACCCTTTTTGGTCAAAATACAAAATTTTACAGCCCTTGCTGCATCAGCACGTGTGAAATTCAAGGGTTACATACTGCTGTCATATTCTGTTAGTAAACAAACACCCATTTTTGGCAAAAAACTATAATTGCGGCCTAGTCTGGATCTGTACGTGTGAGATTCGCTCGGCACGCACGGGTGAGTTGCTCGGCGGAACAGCACCACTTCACCACCAATGACTGGGCCTCCATGCGAGACCTGTGTGCCCTGTTGCGCTGTTTCGAGTACTCCACCAACATGGCCAGTGCTGATAACGCCGTTCTCAGCGTTACTATCCCACTTCTGTGCCTCCTTGAAAAAACGCTGCTGGCGATGATGGAAGATGATGTGGCACAGGACGAGGAGGAAGAGGGATCATTTCGTAGGGTTTCCGGCCAGTCTTTCACAAGTGGCTTCGAGGGTGGGTTCCTGCACCAACATATGCTAGGTACACAATTGTCCAGCCAGGGCACAGTTATGGAGGATGAGGAGGTGGAGGAGGAGGAGGAGGAGATGGAGGAGGAGGAGGAACCATGTTCACAGCAGGGGGGCACCCAGACCAGCTCATGGCCATCACTGGTGCGCGGATGGGGGGATACAGAGGACACAGACGATACACCTCCCACAGAGGACAGCTTTTCGTTGCCTCTGGGCAGCCTGGCACACATGGGCAGCTTACATGCTGCAGTGTCTCCGCAAGTTGTCCCACATTTGTGTTTCAATAACTTTTCCCATATTTCCGCTTGATCAAAATAAAATTTTATCCATTGACCTCCCTTGGATGTGGTCTCTTTCTCACACTCCCTCTCCGGCGTGGAACCCTGATTCGCCGCTAACCTTGATCAACATGGTAGGCTCAGAAAAGAACATTAAAAGAACATCAGGCCAGGGGCGTAGCGTGGGGCCAGGGGGGCCGTTGCCCCGGGCGCCAAACTGCAGGGGGGCGCTCCGGCGCCGGCTGAAAGTTTTTATATTGTAAGTTTTTTTCAGGTTGCGGCGCAACGGCCGGCCAGAGTCTGAGGCAGAGAGCTGTTTAGTGCGTGCGCCCGCCCGGCCCTGATGCAGATGATTCATTTGTGCGGTCGCGGCGGGCGGGCGCACTACTGGTTAACTGAACTAGCTAGACTAATTAACATACATCATGATTGGCGGCTGGCGCCGCCTCCTTCTCCTCGCCGCCTCCTTCTCCTAGTGGCAATCATTAGGCTGGCCGCTGGCCTGGCTCCCTCCGGCTCCGCCCACTTTCCAGGCGGGAAACACAGTGCGGAGCGCGGGAGCCAGAGCCAGCAGATTAGCAGAAGATTGCCAGGAGGCAGGAGCAGGAGGTGGCGCCGCGGCAGAAGAGACTGAGTCAGTCGGAGTCCACTAGCAGCAGTGTGCACTGTGTCACTTCAGACTCCAGTCAAGACAAAGAACTGTTAAGTCTGACCACTGTGACCAGGCCCTGAGTCTGATGAGTGAGCCCTGAGCCGCCCTAGAAGAGTCCAGAGTGACAGAGTCCAGTCCAGACTGAGACTACTACAGAGCAGAGGTAGAAAGGGAGTTAGTGGCACTAGTAGTGATTAAGTTGGGTGGCCATGTCAGATGTCACAATGATGACCTCCCTCCCTGTCCCTGAGTCTGTGTGTGGGGGGATGGTGGCTCAGCTGGTGGGTTTACAGTGTGCACCACTGTCTGAGCCAGGCTGAGCAGCATGCAATAATAATGGTAATAAATCAATCAATGAGTGAAGTGCCAGATCTCTGCCAGGCCAAATAGGTGGCGTGGCAGTCTGGCATTCATGGTTCTGATGTGGCAGCCAGGATAACTGTAGAGGGGCACTGAGACAGTACTGCCTCTGGGATGCCATCTGCCCACCTCTATACCAGGCCTATGCTGGGGCTGGGCTGGTATGGACATCAGAGATGGGCGGAAGATGGCATCCTAGAGTCAGTACTGTCTCTGGTCACCCTTCACCAGCACCCTGACTGCCACCTGCTTGGCCTGCCTGGCTCTCATGGTACTTCACTGCATACCTGCTGTTTGGCTATCAGCTTCCTCTTCACTTCACCTCATGTCCAGACAAGTATCTCTGGCAGTCGCTGACCAAGTTTTAGGCTAATTTCTCATTAGCGGCAGGGCAGGCTGTCAGATCCTGCCGGTGATTTACATGTGCCCCTGGACTGACAATCCATCCCCATTGACTATAATGGGGGCGGTGGTGGAGTTCTGGCGGCCTCTTACTGTGCGCTGCCATACTGCCACCGGAACTCAGCCTCCACCCCCATTATAGTCAATGGTAATGGAGCGTCAGTCCAGAGTCACGTGTAAACTAGCGGTGGGACAGATACGTCAGGCTGTTCAACCGCCGGAATGCTGGTTGCTAGGAGCAATGTCCAGTACTGCAGCCTGTGCTTTCACTTCAGTATTCATGCGGGCTCCCCTCCCTGTTTAATTCTGATGGGGTTAATGGTCTTGGTCTGGGTGTGTGTGGTCACAAGGTGGTCTAGCTCTTTATAGACCTTTGTGACTGAGTTTAGGGGCGGTATGTCTCCAGCCTTGCTGGGATGCAGGAGCCATGTACCTCACCTTGGTGATGCCCTCTGCCCTGTTTGTGTGGCCACCTAGCCAGGGGACTAAGGCTATATGCACACAACTGTGAAAAAAAAGTCAGTTTAGGGTACTTTAACACTTGCGTTTTTCTTTTCCGGCACTGAGTTCCGTCACAGGGGCTCTATACCGGAAAAGAACTGATCAGGCATATCCCCATGCATTCTGAATGGAGAGTAATCCGTTCAGGATGCATCAGGATGTCTTCAGTCTTTTTGACTGATCAGGCAAAAGAGAAAAACGCAGCATGCTACGGTTTTCTCTCCGGCGAAAAAAACTGAAGACATTCCTGAACGCCGGATCTGGCATTTTTTTCCCATAGGAATGTATTAGCGCCGGATCCGGCATTGAGAATATCGGAATGCCGGATCCGGCCTGCGCATGCACAGACCGGTAAAAATGTGAAAAAATGTACAGTCAGCGGCGGATCCGGCATTCCGACCGGATCACACTGCCGCAAGTGTGAAAGTAGGCTAAAAATGAAAATTTTTAATGGACGTTTATTTCACTGATTCCTTTGGATCCATTCAATTATATGGGGGCAGTCTGTCATTTAAAAACGGACAAGATAGAACATGTTCTATTTTTTAGGGCTCCTGGTTTCTGTGGAGGGAGGATGTCAAGTCTGTGTGCAGCTCTGCCGGTGACTGCCATGGGTCAGTCTACATGGGGTCCAGGCAGCTGCTTGTTTGCTAGCACTTGGTATGCCTGTGGGGCGTCATTCTATAAAAAGGCGCATGCACAAAAGTTAGGGGGCGCCATACTAGGTTCGCCCCGGGTGCTGACAACACACGCTACGCCACTGGATCAGGCAGAAGTTATCTAGAGTCAACAAAGCGGCAGCAGGGCCTCTCCTGTCTAACGTTTCCTCATCCAAAATACCCCAGTGACATTCCCTGTAATTTTTTATTAATCATTCCAGTAACAGGGCATCTTAAGAGTCCTGTATTGTTATTTATCATCACTACCTCCCCGAGTCGGGAGTGGGTAATTGCCGCGCGCCCCCTCCTTTCCTTCAATTCTTCCGTTTTAATAGCTTCTCCCACATTTCCGCTCGATCACAATTACATTGCAGCCATTAATCTCCCTTGGATGAGGTCTCTCTTTCTCACGCTCCCTCTCCGGCGTGGAATCCTGATTCGCCACTAACCGTGATCAACATGGTAGGCGCAGAAAAGAACATTGAAAGTTGATAGAGCAGATATCCAATTGGATGGTGAACATCACGGGGACGTGCGACATGGTGGGGCAGTAAGTGTGCACACACCTACACGGACTGACTGACAGGGGTCAGCCCCTGCAACTTCTGGGTCTCCAAATTGGGCACATGGCCTGAGCTTGCCCTTTACGCCTTGGAGGTGCTGGCCTGCCCTGCAGCCGGTGCATTGTCTGAACGTGTGTTTAGCACGACTGGAGGCGTCATCACAGGTTATATTTCCCAATGTTTTGTGGTGTACCCTAATAAAAAAATATATAATAATTAAAACAAAAAAAGCAGTGTAGGCTACCTCCTCCTCCTCCTCCTCCTCCTCCTCTGCCGCTTCCATCTTCACCGCCACATCCACCGCCTCCTCAACCTCCTACTCCGTATGGACCTCGCCCTCCTAGATCAAGATTATTATTTTTTATTTTGACGTATTTTATGTTATTTGAAGTTATTTCCCGATCCACGTTTGTTTGCAGAGCGCTTGTCATGCTCTTACCACATTTTAGAGATACATAAATCTAAAAAGTTGACAGAGGAATCGCTGATGTTACTAGTAAAATGCAAGTTCCAACTATTAATATTCAGACTGGTAATGAAATCCTCCAGACCTCTTCTTTCTCCTACCCAAATCAGAAAGTAATCGTCTATAAACCTTTTCCAAAGTGTCAGTTCCCCTCCCGGCGTTTTTTTACCTAACCTTGGAGTAATATTTTCTTCTTCCCAATACCCCATAAAAAGGTTAGCGAAACTGGGTGTGAATTTCGCCCCCATCGCCGCCCCTGTGCACTGTAGATAGAAGTCATTGTCGAACCAAAAATAATTATGGTCCAAATTCCACACACCTAACAATAAATTCCCCTTGAGTAGTCGACATACTCGGGTCCTTCCTGAAGTTCTCTTCAAATGCCCTCAAACCTAATGCCTTTGGGATCACCGTATATAAAGAAGTCACATCTACAGTGGCCGGCCAGGTATTTTCTTCACAGGGACCTACATTTTTTATCAAATCTATCACACTACCAGTATATTTCAGATAAGATGCCACCTGCGTGACATAACCCTGCAAATAAAAATCTAGATATTCGATAATTCTTCTTGTTAGGGAGTTTATCCCGGATACTATCGGTCTGCCGGGGGGGTTAATAGCACATTTGTGTATCTTCGCTAGGTGGTAGATAACCGGAGTCACCGGGAATTTAACAGTCAAATAATCCAGTTTCTTCTTACCTAAAATTCCTTTTTTCATAGCCCTCTTCAACAATCCATCTCATTTCTTATTATATTCACCAGTGGGATTATTATATATATTTTTTTTAGGTGTCTTTGTCAGACAAGAGTCTCCTCAATTCATTCTCCTATTTCTCTGTATCCATGACCACAAGTCCTCCCCCTTTGTCCGCGGGTTTTATGATTATTTGTGGGTTAGACTCTAAATCTTTCAGAGCTTTTTTTTCTCCCATTGTTAAATTGCTATGTTTACTCCTAATCTCCATCTTGTCTAGCTCATTTCAAAGGCTCCTTTTGAAGGCTTCAATGCATTCATTATTCTGATTTTAAGGGGAAAAAAAATCGATTTCTCATGGAATTGGGTTTGTAAAAGTGCCAGCATCTTTTAATGCAATATTCAATTTTCTTATATATTTATGAATATCCAAAAAGGCCTAAAATTTGTTGAGACATTTGGTCGGTACAAATTTGAGAGCTTTCCCTAGAACTGATTTTTCTTCCTCTGAGAGGTCATAGGTACTCAAATTGAAAACAGATCTTAATTCCCCCTAAATCTTGGGGGGTTTGGACTAGTTTTTCCCTCTGCTGCCTCTAGGTATGCTCTTTTCTGTGGAGTCATTATTAGGTCTCTTGGGGTCTCTCCCTCCTTTTGCTTCTGTTTTTGTTTTCTTTGTACTCCCTCTGTCCCTTGATGAGGAATATTTTGGGTACTAGGAACTGGATTTTTTAACTGCTGTACCTCCAATTGTATCGGTTTATCCTCTTTATTTTCCTGATCTTGTAGTTGTTGTCTTCCATTTTGGTCTTTGGAACTGCATAGATCTACTATTTCTATCATATCGATGCTGATACGGCCCCCCCTGATTCCAGTTGCCACCTCTACTATTCTGCCCATAATACGGCCGGTAGCCACCTGAATGTTTTTGGTACCTCCTATATCCATAGTTATAATTTGGGTGTCTATATTCCTCCTGTTGGTAATTATTCAGGTTTTGATAATACCTTTGATTATCAACATGTCCGTACCTCCAATAACCCCCCCCCCCCATATTGATTCCTCCTTTTAAAATTCCCCCCATTATACCTAGACTCAAATGCATGTGATTGCCTAGAGATGGCAAACCTGTGTCTCCTTTGGATTGCACTTTGTTTTGGATAAGATCCTTTTCGCTATTTATACCCTTCCATTTATATATTTTATCGTTCTTATATTCCTCACAAATAGAGTTGAGTGAACACCTGGATGTTCGGGTTCGAGAAGTTCGGCCAAACTTCCCGGAAATGTTCGGGTTCGGGATCCGAACTCGACCCGAACTTCAACCCGAACCCCATTGAAGTCAATGGGGACCCGAACTTTTCGGCACTAAAAAGGCTGTAAAACAGCCCAGGAAAGAGCTAGAGGGCTGCAAAAGGCAGCAACATGTAGGTAGATCCCCTGCAAACAAACGTGGATAGGGAAATGAATAAAAATAAAAATAAAATAAATTAAAATTAACCAATATCAATTGGAGAGAGGTCCCATAGCAGAGAATCTGGCTTCATGTCAGCAGAGAATCAGTCTGCATGTCATAGCAGAGAATCAGGCTTCACGTCAGCCACCACTGCAACAGTCCATTGTCAGATATTTAGGCCCAGCACCCAGGCAGAGGAGAGAGGCCCCGTAACAGAGAATCTGGCTTCATGTCAGCAGAGAATCAGTCTGCATGTCATAGCAGAGAATCAGGCTTCACGTCACCCACCACTGCAACAGTCCATTGTCAGATATTTAGGCCCAGCACCCAGGCAGAGGAGAGAGGCCCCGTAACAGAGAATCTGGCTTCATGTCAGCAGAGAATCAGTCTGCATGTCATAGCAGAGAATGAGGCTTCACGTCACCCACCAATGCAACAGTCCATTGGCATATATTTAGGCCCAGCACCCAGGCAGAGGAGAGAGGTCCCGTAACAGAGAATCTGTCTTCATGTCAGCAGAGAATTAGTCTGCATATCATAGCAGAGAATCAGGCTTCACGTCACCCACCACTGTAAGAGTCCATTTTCATAAATTTAGGTCCAGCACCCAGGCAGAGGAGAGAGGTCCCGTAACAGACAATCTGGCTTCATATCAGCAGAGAATTAGTCTGCATGTCATAGCAGAGAATCAGGCTTCACATCAGCCACCACTGTAACAGTCCATTGGCATATATTTAGGCCCAGCACCCAGGCAGAGGAGAGAGGTCCCGTAACAGAGAATCTGGCTTCATGTCAGCAGAGAATCAGTCTGCATGTCATAGCAGAGAATGAGGCTTCACGTCAGCCACCACTGCAACAGTCCATTGGCATATATTTAGGCCCAGCACCCAGGCAGAGGAGAGAGGTCCCGTAACAGACAATCTGGCTTCATATCAGCAGAGAATTAGTCTGCATGTCATAGCAGAGAATCAGGCTTCACATCAGCCACCACTGTAACAGTCCATTCTCAGATATTTAGGCCCCGGCACCCAGGCAGAGGAGAGAGGTCCCGTAACAGAGAATCGGTCTTCATGTCAGCAGAGAATCAGTCTGCATGTCATAGCAGAGAATCAGGCTTCACGTCACCCACCACTGTAACAGTCCATTGTCAGATATTTAGGCCCAGCACACAGGCAGAGGAGAGAGGTCCCGTAACAGACAATCTGGCTTCATGTCAGCAGAGAATCAATGTCTTTTTGGTTTGCAAGTTTATTACAGAAAATTCAGAAAAAAATTTCAATATATGACTAATTGCGCCATAATAATAGTACAAGCATATGTATCATATGTTAGGCCATAATATATCCCAACGTTTCGGTCTTCTTGAGACCTTTCTCAAGGGATCTGTGAAAGAGTATAAATATAAAGGTTTTATTTTATTAACTGGTCAAATGAAGCAAATATAGCATATTTTTGATGCATGGTGTAAAAAAGAAGGAGAAAAAACAGAAAACAATCTTATATATTCATATATATATATACGCAAACACAAACATAAGTCTCAGATTTATAGCATTAGTGTAGGGAGAGTAGAAGATGGGTAAAGTAAGAGGGATATGGGACTGGTTAGGCTGGTACAATTCATGATAGAAGGAGAGTATAACAATCACAATAGAGCTGTTGCATAAATCATTTGTTTGCCATCCAATGTTCATAGAATTAAGTCAGGGATCGATGTGGTGGATAAACCTCACTGGTATAATAGGTATGGAAATAAATCAGTAAATCGCTCAGTAAAATAAATATGGATGTATCATAAATGAAAAGACTATAAGCGCTCAGCGAAGAATGAGTCTAACATGAGTGTAAAGACTATAAGCTTACCGTGGCCAGGCTGCAGACGGATGTGATGCGGGCGCTGTGTGGGTGTCTGCCTGTTTGCTATTTGAAGCGTGGGGCCGGAAGTCATGTGCGCGCTGAACTTTTCCTGGGTTCAGGGAGTCACATGATCGCAAGTAACGTCATGTGAACCCTGTGATCGTAAGACTTAGTGTGCGCATGCGCGCTAAATGCTGAGACGGAGAATGAATGGGTAGCGATGTGCTGGGGATTGTATACTGTATAATAGCCTAAAGAAGGGAGGGGAAAGGGAGGAGGGGAAAGGGGGAAGGAGGGGGAAAGGGAAAGGAAGGGAGGAAGGGGAAGGGGAAGGGAAGGGGAAGGGAAGGGGAAGGGAAGGGGGGGTTGGTTTAGAAAGGAGTGCAAGAGATATTTAGGACAAAGAGCAGATATGGTACATACTAGTGTTTAGAAAAAGAAAATAAAGGGAATTATATACCTGGTAAGGAGTGGTCACACTTATATGTACATAGAGTCATTTTAAAAGTAATTTTAAGACTAAATCAACAATTACATAAATGTGCATCATGCTAGATTATAAGAAAAAAAGATCAAATGGCGAAAAAAGATCTCATTATTTAACTCTAAATAGTATGAATAAAAAAGTATGTAGGCATATAGTTATATATAAACTTTATATTCTAATAAATGATGAGAGGGAAGGGTGGGGGTGGGGGAGGGGAAGGGAGGAGAAAGGGAGGAGGGGAAGGGAGGGGAAAGGGAGGAGGGGAAAGGGGGAAGGAGGGGGAAAGGGAAAGGAAGGGAGGAAGGTGTAGGGGAAGGGAAGGGGGGGGGGGTTTTCTCACCAACTTGTATATTGACTATGATTATAATCCAACTAGGGAGCCTGAAATAAAGGAGAAGTGTATACATGTCAGTAACAATGAATTATCATTATGGCACCATATCAATCCACAGTATTGAAAAACAAGAATGAGTATTTAAAGATCACAGTAAAAGTCACATTCACGGTTGAGGCCTCTCGGGGATAAGGTGTCCAATCCGTTTATCCAAAAACTTTCTCTTTGTTTCAGTATTTGAATCCGATTTCCACCTCTCCGTGGGGTATTTACCAAAACCTGATAGCGTAAAGATGAAGTCTGGTGGTTGTGTTCTTTAAAATGTGCTGGGATTGGTAGCAAAAGTTGTTCGGTCCTAATGGTGGATTTGTGTTTGGAAATACGGTTCCTTACTTGTTGCGTAGTTTCGCCCACATAACAGAGTCCACACGGGCATTTAATTAAATATACTACAAATGAAGAATCACAAGTGTAGTATCCTTTGATGGGGAATCTTTTGCCGGTGTGTGGGTGTGTGATAAAATTACCCTTAATCACGCTGGAGCATTGAGCACAGTGTAAACACGGGAAGGTGCCGTATTTGGGATTCTGTAAAAAGCGTTGTTTGGGTATTTTATTTAGAGGTCCGATATCAGCACGGATGAGGTGGTCCCTAATATTCTGTGATCTTTTGTAGCAAGTGAGAGGGGGAGACTGGAATTCTGGAATCTCGGGGTATGCTTGGGACAGTATAGACCATTGTTTTCTAATTGTTTGTTGGATTTTTGGAGCAAGGGGATGATATGTCAGTATGCATGGTATCCGTGGTGAGGGAGTGGTACTTTGTAGGATTGTCTTCTTGGGTATTGTTGATTTGTTGGTGATCAATTGGTCAGGATAGCCTCTTTGTCTGAATTTAGATTTCATGTCCAGTTGTCTCTGGTGTAGAGTTGATGGATCTGATACTATTCTTTCTAACCGTGTTAATTGAGATTTGGGAAGCGATGCTTTGGTGGCTCTAGAATGGTTGCTAGTGTAATGTAGTAAGCTGTTCCTATCTGTCGGTTTATTATAAAGATCAAATTGAATATGTCCTAATGGATCTTTGAGGACTAAGGTATCCAAAAAGCTGATTCTCTCAGTGTTAGTTATGACTATAAAGCCAAGTTCTGGGTAGATGTTGTTAAGGTAGTGATGAAAGAGTAAGGCACTTGATATGGGACCTTTCCACAAACAGAAAATGTCATCGATAAATCGAAGCCATATTTTTGCATGCTGTTGGAAGAGATGATTTGTATAGACAAACTGGTCCTCAAAGTGGATCATGTAGGCGTTTTATTATGAGTTATACTCTCCTTCTATCAGGAATTGTACCAGCCTAACCAGTCCCATATCCCTCTTACTTTACCCATCTTCTACTCTCCCTACACTAATGCTATAAATCTGAGACTTATGTTTGTGTTTGCGTATATATATATATATATATATATATATGCATATATAAGATTGTTTTCTGTTTTTTCTCCTTCTTTTTTACACCATGCGTCAAAAATATGCTATATTTGCTTCATTTGACCAGTTAATAAAATAAAACCTTTATATTTATACTCTTTCACAGATCCCTTGAGAAAGGTCTCAAGAAGACCGAAACGTTGGGATATATTATGGCCTAACATATGATACATATGCTTGTACTATTATTATGGCGCAATTAGTCATATATTGACAATTTTTTCTGAATTTTCTGTAATAAACTTGCAAACCAAAAAGACATTGGTGTGCCGTGGATTACCTATATATACTACGACTGAAGTCCTCTGCGAGCACCCACCATTATACAAAGGTGTGCGGACTCCACAATTATGTTTAATAGCAGAGAATCAGGCTTCACGTCAGCCACCACTGGAACAGGCCATTGTCAGATATTTAGGCCCCGGCACCCAGACAGAGGAGAGAGGTCCCATAGCAGAGAATCAGGCTTCACGTCACCTACCACTGGAACAGGCCATTGTCAGATATTTAGGCCCCGGTACCCAGGCAGAGGAGAGAGGTCCCATAGCAGAGAATCAGATTTCACGTCACCTACCACTAGAACAGGCCATTGTCAGATATTGAGGCCCCGGCACCCAGACAGAGGAGAGAGGTCCCGTAACAGAGAATCTGGCTTCATGTCATTGCAGAGATTCAGGGATGGGCGTGTCTGTTTCCTGCAGCTGAGGTGGAAAGGTGTGTGTGCAGCAGCTCCTGGAAACTTCCACCTCGTTAAGACCCCAGGGAGATTTTTCAACACCTTAATCCCCTGGGAGGAACCAGGCTTGTGGGGAGGTTTTCCACCTTTCTCCCCAGCCCAGGCCCTGCCTCTCCCTAGGGAGCTGGTAGGGGCCTGGGCTATGCGCTCAGGGGGGGAGTAGGGGAGGTGAACTACCGGCCTCTGCTCCATATTCCGCTCCGGGAGTCAGAAGATCCAGCAGGGGTCATGTGGATGTGTCCCCTGTGGCCCCCAGGGGTGATGCTGTGAAGACCACCAGCCAGTCCGGGGGGGTGGACGGTAACCCTCCAAGAGGCGAGTGGAGTGCTCCTGGAGGTGGGCTGGGAGCGGTGGAAGCTGACTGGGGCAACATGAGGCCTCGGGAGGCAGTCACCGCATACAGCTCCCGTATCGCGGCCTACCTCCGGGAGAACGAAGAAACTGGAAAAATGCTTAAGAGGCTCAGAAATGAGTTAAAGCTGGAGAGAGTCAAGGCAAACAAAGCCTCCAAGGTTAAGAGGCCAGAGATTTCGGCCAGGATTAAACTCCTGAAAGAAGAAATTCAATTGCAAGAAGCAAGAAGGATGATTATCCTGAAGGGTAGTGGCCCTTTTCAGGAGAAATTAAAGAATGAGGAAAGGTCTCTGAGATGACTCAGGCAAGGCAGTCCTGGGAGGAAGAGCCAGAGGAAGACCTGGGGGAGCAGATTTTGGAAGCAAGCATGCCAGAGGGGGCAGAGATGCCAGCAAACGAACCTGCCCCCCGCAAGCTCAGAGGAGGACTACTGTGAGAAAAAGATCCGTCACCTGGAAACCCCAAGGATCCGTGAAGAGGGGTTTGTTTTTGGCGATGATCTGCTGGAGGAAGATACAATGGGCATGTTACAAAACTGTTATTCACCCTGTTAGTCTGAATGGATGAAGCACATGGTGAGAACAATGGATGGCGGCCATTGTAACTCACAGACACTGTTCTGACTTTTCCACACGGTGCCATCTCGCCGGTATTTGGTGCACAGAGACATCATTCAGTAGTTTGAAACTACCAAACAGGGGACACGTTTATTAGTGACTATTTTCTGTATAACTTGTATACTTTCGGTGTAACTGGCATAAAACTGTATCTTCCAGACTACTGAACGGATCTGGGTGAATTTCGGATATGTGGTTCACCCAGATCCCCCGGTTCTGAGGATATACTTGTTATGGGGTTATTGCATGTTTTGGGGTTCCTGTGATATGTTTTATAAAACTGTATTTCTCTGCCTGTGATAATTATATTCGCCATTGTATTCAGTAATCTTATCACAGACAGAGAGGAGGATTTTGCGTGGGAGTGTCTGTGTTTAATGTACGGATTGATTGGTTGTATTTCAAACCCCTGTGGGCAGTACTATGTTGGTGGATTGTAAATAAAAGAGTCTGTATGCCCCAGGGCAGTCAGACCTAGTTTGACCTTCAAATCGCAGCCTCGCCTCGTTTTGTGGGGGAAAGATTATCCTAGCTGTAAGATAGCTAGTGGGATTGTTCTACATTTACAGGATCCTTCTGGATATCGAGACGAAGCGGCTCCTCTCTCTCTCCCTAAACAGAGATCCAGACTATCCAAGCGGTCCAGCTTCCAGCTAGCCTGGGAGTAACCGTAACAGGGCAAGAAACATAATAAATAGGGATGAGCGAACCCGAACTGTATAGTTCGGGTTCGTACCGAATTTTGGGGTGTCCGTGACACGGACCCGAACCCGGACATTTTCGTAAAAGTCTGGGTTCGGGTTCGGTGTTCGTCGCTTTCTTGGCACTTTTTGAAAGGCTGCAAAGCAGCCAATCAACAAGCGTCATACTACTTGCCCCAAGAGGCCGTCACAGCCATGCCTACTATTGGCATGGCTGTGATTGGCCAGAGCACCATGTGACCCAGCCTCTATTTAAGCTGGAGTCACATAGCGCCGCCCGTCACTCTGCTCTGATTAGCATAGGGAGAGGTTGCGGCTGCGACAGTAGGGCGAGATTAGGCAGATTAACTCCTCCAAAGGACTTCATTCAGAGATTGATCTGCAGCTGTGGATGATTGAACTGCTGCTATTGAATTGCTCACTGTTTTTAGGCTGCCCAGAGCGTTTTTCAGTCACTTTTTTCTGGGGTGATCGGCGGCCATTTTGTGTCTTGTGGTGCGCCAGCACAAGCTGCCACCAAGTGCATTTAACCCTCAATGGTGTGGTTGTTTGGCCATATCCTACATCAGGGTCAAGCTGTCACCAAGTGCATTTAACCCTCAATGGTGTGGTTGTTTTTTGGCTAAATCCTACATCAGCATCAAGCTGTCACACCAAGTGCATTTAACCAGCAATAGTGTGGTTATTTTTTGGCCATATCCCAGTCTAATTCTGTCAGTAAACCTATACCTGTCACCCAGCGCCTAAATACTAGGCCTCAAATTTATATCCAGCTAAATCTGTGGTTATTGCTGTAGCTGGTCAAGTTATTTAGTGTCCGTCAAAGCACATTTTTTGTTCTGGGTTGAAATACAATTCCCAATTTAGCAATTTCCTAATTTAGTGGTTTCTGCTGTATCAGAGCTATTTTAAATCTATCCCTAAAAGGGTATATAATATTCAAGGTGCACATAGGGTCATTCAGAATAACTTCACACACACGCTACTGTGCATATCCCAGTCTAATTCTGTCAGTAAACCTATACCGGTCACCCAGCGCCTAAATACTAGGCCTACAATTTATATTCAGCTAAATCTGTGGTTACTGCTGTGCCTGTATTAGTGTAATACGGTACCTAAATAGATGCCAGATAGTGTTAGGTGTCTGTAACAAAAGGCCTGAATTTGAATTGTATTCAGCACGGCAGGGGGCGTCATTACAGACAAACGCAGCCGCCTGTCTACAGCCAATGTGGACAAGCTGACGTTCATAAAAATGAACCAGGCATGGATCCCACAGGACCTGTCCATCCCTTGTGCAGATTAGACATTAACTACCTCCCCTTAACCATATATTATTGTACTCCAGGGCACTTCCTCATTCAATCCTATTTTTATTTTCATTTTACCATTATATTGCGGGGCAACCCAAAGTTGAATGAACATCTCCTCTGTCTGGGTGCCGGGGCCTAAATATATGTCAATGGACTGTTCCAATGTTGGGTGACGTGAAGCCTGATTCTCTGCTATGACATGAAGACTGATTCTCTGCTGACATGAAGCCAGATTCTCTGTTACGGGACCTCTCTCCTCTGTCTGGGTGCCGGGGCCTAAATATATGCCAATGGACTGTTCCAATGTTGGGTGACGTGAAGCCTGATTCTCTGCTATGACATGCAGACTGATTCTCTGCTGACATGAAGCCAGATTCTCTGTTACGGGACCTATCTCCTCTGCCTGGGTGCTGGGCCTAAATATCTGAGAATGGACTGTTGCAGTGGTGGGTGACGTGAAGCCTGATTCTCTGCTATGACATGCAGACTGATTCTCTGCTGACATGAAGATAGATTCTCTGTTACGGGACCTCTCTCCTCTGCCTGGGTGCTGGGCCTAAATATCTGACAATGGACTGTTGCAGTGGTGGCTGACGTGAAGCCTGATTCTCTGCTATGACATGCATACTGATTCTCTGCTGACATGAAGACCGATTCTCTGTTACGGGACCTCTCTCCTCTGCCTGGGTGCCGGGGCCTAAATATCTGACAATGGACTGTTGCATGTGGTGGGTGACGTGAAGCCTGATTCTCTGCTATGACATGCAGACTGATTCTCTGCTGACATGAAGCCAGATTCTCTGTTACGGGACCTCTCTCCTCTGTCTAGTTGCCGGGGCCTAAATATCTGACAATGGACTGTTGCAGTGGTGGGTGGCGTGAAGCCTGATTCTCTGCTATGACATGCAGACTGATTCTCTGCTGACATGAAGCCAGATTCTCTGTTACGGGACCTCTCTCTTCTGTCTGGGTGCCGGGGCCTAAATATATGCCAATGGACTGTTCCAATGTTGGGTGACGTGAAGCCTGATTCTCTGCTATGACATGCAGACTGATTCTCTGCTGACATGAAGCCAGATTCTCTGTTACGGGACCTCTCTCCTCTGCCTGGGTGCTGGGCCTAAATATCCGACAATGGACTGTTGCAGTGGTGGGTGACGTGAAGCCTGATTCTCTGCTATGACATGCAGACTGATTCTCTGCTGACATGAAGATAGATTCTCTGTTACGGGACATCTCTCCTCTGCCTGGGTGCTGGGCCTAAATATATGACAATGGACTGTTGCAGTGGTGGCTGACGTGAAGCCTGATTCTCTGCTATGACATGCAGACTGATTCTCTGCTGACATGAAGACAGATTCTCTGTCACGGGACCTCTCTCCTCTGCCTGGGTGCCTGGGCCTAAATATCTGACAATGGACTGTTGCAGTGGTGGGTGACGTGAAGCCTCATTCTCTGCTATGACATGCAGACTGATTCTCTGCTGACATGAAGACAGATTCTCTGTCACGGGACCTCTCTCCTCTGCCTGGGTGCCTGGGCCTAAATATCTGACAATGGACTGTTGCAGTGGTGGGTGACGTGAAGCCTGATTCTCTGCTATGACATGCAGACTGATTCTCTGCTGACATGAAGCCAGATTCTCTGTTACGGGACCTCTCTCCTCTGTCTGGGTGCCGGGGCCTAAATATCTGACAATGGACTGTTGCAGTGATGGGTGGCGTGAAGCCTGATTCTCTGCTATGACATGCAGACTGATTCTCTGCTGACATGAAGCCAGATTCTCTGTTACGGGACCTCTCTCCTCTGTCTGGGTGCCGGGGCCTAAATATATGCCAATGGACTGTTCCAATGTTGGGTGACGTGAAGCCTGATTCTCTGCTATGACATGCAGACTGATTCTCTGCTGACATGAAGCCAGATTCTCTGTTACGGGACCTCTCTCCTCTGCCTGGGTGCTGGGCCTAAATATCCGACAATGGACTGTTGCAGTGGTGGGTGACGTGAAGCCTGATTCTCTGCTATGACATGCAGACTGATTCTCTGCTGACATGAAGATAGATTCTCTGTTACGGGACCTCTCTCCTCTGCCTGGGTGCTGGGCCTACAGACGTGGACAAAATTGTTGGTACCCTTTGGTCAATGAAAGAAAAAGTCACAATGGTCACAGAAATAACTTTAATCTGACAAAAGTAATAATAAATTAAAATTCTATAAATGTTAACCAATGAAAGTCAGACATTGTTTTTCAACCATGCTTCAACAGAATTATGTAAAAAAATAAACTCATGAAACAGGCATGGACAAAAATGATGGTACCCCTAACTTAATATTTTGTTGCGCAACCTTTTGAGGCAATCACTGCAATCAAACGCTTCCTGTAACTGTCAATGAGACATCTGCACCTCTCAGCAGGTATTTTGGCCCACTCCTCATGAGCAAACTGCTCCAGTTGTGTCCGGTTTGAAGGGTGCCTTTTCCAGACTGCATGTTTCAGCTCCTTCCAAAGATGCTCAATAGGATTGAGGTCAGGGCTCATAGAAGGCCACTTTAGAATAGTCCAATTTTTTCCTCTTAGCCATTCTTGGGTGTTTTTAGCGGTGTGTTTTGGGTCATTGTCCTGTTGCAAGACCCATGACCTGCGACTGAGACCAAGCTTTCTGACACTGGCTAGTACATTTCTCTCTAGAATTCCTTGATAGTCTTGAGATTTCATTGTACCCTGCACAGATTCAAGACACCCTGTGCCAGACGCAGCAAAGCAGCCCCAGAACATAACAGAGCCTCCTCCATGTTTCACAGTAGGGACAGTGTTCTTTTCTTGATATGCTTCATTTTTTCGTCTGTGAACATACAGCTGATGTGCCTTGGCAAAAACTTCGATTTTTGTCTCATCTGTCCACAGGACATTCTCCCAGAAGCTTTGTGGCTTGTCAACATGTAGTTTGGCATATTCCAGTCTTGCTTTTTTATGATTCGTTTTCAACAATGGTGTCCTCCTTGGTCGTCTCCCATGTAGTCCACTTTGGCTCAAACAACGACGGATGGTGCGATCTGACACTGATGTTCCTTGAGCATGAAGTTCACCTTGAATCTCTTTAGAAGTCTTTCTAGGCTCTTTTGTTACCATTCGGATTATCCGTCTCTTAGATTTGTCATCAATTTTCCTCCTGCGGCCACGTCCAGGGAGGTTGGCTACAGTCCCATGGATCTTAAACTTATGAATAATATGTGCAACTGTACTCACAGGAACATCTAGTTGCTTGGAGATGGTCTTATAGCCTTTACCTTTAACATGCTTGTCTATAATTTTCTTTCTGATCTCTTGAGACAGCTCTTTCCTTTGCTTCCTCTGGTCCATGTCGAGTGTGGTACACACCATATCACCAAACAACACAGTGATTACCTGGAGCCATATATATAGGCCCAATGGCTGATTACAAGGTTGTAGACACCTGTGATGCTAATTAGTGGACACACCTTGAATTAACATGTCCCTTTGGTCACATTATGTTCTGTGTTTTCTAGGGGTACCATCATTTTTGTCCATGCCTGTTTCATGAGTTTATTTTTTTACATAATTCTGTTGAAGCATGGTTGAAAAACAATGTCTGACTTTCATTGGTTAACATTTATAGAATTTTAATTTATTATTACTTTTGTCAGATTAAAGTTATTTCTGTGACCATTGTGACTTTTTCTTTCATTGACCAAAGGGTACCAACAATTTTGTCCACGTCTGTAAATATATGACAATGGACTGTTGCAGTGGTGGCTGACGTGAAGCCTGATTCTCTGCTATGACATGCAGACTGATTCTCTGCTATGACATGCAGACTGATTCTCTGCTGACATGAAGACAGATTCTCTGTCACGGGACCTCTCTCCTCTGCCTGGGTGCCTGGGCCTAAATATCTGACAAT
Source organism: Bufo gargarizans (assembly GCF_014858855.1). Taxonomy (NCBI): domain Eukaryota; kingdom Metazoa; phylum Chordata; class Amphibia; order Anura; family Bufonidae; genus Bufo; species Bufo gargarizans. The sequence goes on along the minus strand of NC_058082.1, from coordinate 14,079,722 downwards.
GGACTGTTGCAGTGGTGGCTGACGTGAAGCCTGATTCTCTGCTATGACATGCAGACTGATTCTCTGCTGACATGAAGACAGATTCTCTGTTACGGGACCTCTCTCCTCTGCCTGGGTGCCGGGGCCTAAATATCTGAGAATGGACTGTTCCAGTGGTGGGTGACGTGAAGCCAGATTCTCTGCTATGGGACCTCTCTCCAATTGATATTGGTTAATTTTTATTTATTTTATTTTTATTTGAATTCATTTCCCTATCCACATTTGTTTGCAGGGGATTTACCTACATGTTGCTGCACTTTGCAGCCCTCTAGCCCTTTCCTGGGCTGTTTTACAGCCTTTTTAGTGCCGAAAAATTCGGGTCCCCATTGACTTCAATGGGGTTCGTTTTCGGGAAGTTCGGTTCGGGTTCGGATCCCAAACCCGAACATTTCCGGGAAGTTTGGCCGAACTTCTCGAACCCGAACATCCAGGTGTCCGCTCAACTCTAATTATAAGGCCTACGCCTAGCTCAACTAAACTCAGCAGGAGCAGGACAGAAAACAGCAGGTAAATGGTAACGCTGTAGTGTAAGGCATACACATAGATAGGCCTGAGCATGAAAAGAACAGACAACAGCAGGTAAATGGTAACGCTGTAGAGTAAGGCATACACATAGATGGACCTAACAAAGCAGGAACAGACAGCAGGGGGGAAATGGTAATGCTGTAGGATAAGGCCGAAACATAACTCATCAAGACAGACAGCAGCAGGTAAAGGTAAATTTTGAGTTTAAGGCATACACATAACTCAGCATGATCAGGATAGGCAGCAGCAGCAACATGGTAATGGTCAAGTCTAAGGCCTACACATAGCTCAGCCTAACTCAGCAGGAAGAGACAGCAGCAGTTTTTCATTTGCAGCAGGAATGTGTTCCCAGGAATGGGCCCCCACCAGACCAGGGCAACACCAAAAATAAACTAAGACAACTCTGACAGCAGCAGGTTCTAAGTGTGCAGCAGGAATGTGTTCCCAGGAATAGACCCCCACCAGACCAGGGCAACACCAAAAATAAACTAAGACAACTCTGACAGGGGAGAAAATTTAAGGGCTTCCAGGGAAAGATGGGGTAGATAGATAGATTATAGCAGTATGGACAACATGTATACAGTTGCAAGAAAAAGTATGTGAACCCTTTGGAATGATATGGATTTCTGCACAAATTGGTCATAAAATGAGATCTGATCTTCATCTAAGTCACAACAATAGACAATTACAATCTGCTTAAACAAATAACACACAAAGAATTAAATGTTACCATGTTTTTATTGAGCACACCATGTAAACAGTCACGGTGCAGGTGGAAAAAGTATGTGAACCCTTGGATTTAATAACTGGTTGAACCTCCTTTGGCAGCAATAATTTCCACCTAACGTTTCCTGTAGTTGCAGATCAGACGTGCACAATGGTCAGGAGTAATTCTTGACCATTCCTCTTTACAGAACTGTTTTAGTTCAGCAATATTCTTGGGATGTCTGGTATGAATCGCTTTCTTGAGGTCCTGCCACAGCATCTCCATCGGGTTGAGGTCAGGACTCTGACTGGGCCACTCCAGAAGGCGGAGTTTCTTCTGTTTAAGCCATTCTGTTGTTGATTTACTTCTATGCTTTGGGTCGTTGTCCTGTTGCAACACCCATCTTCTGTGGAGCTTCAGCTGGTGGACAGATGGCCTTAAGTTCTCCTGCAAAATGTCTTGATAAACTTGGGAATTCATTTTCCCTTCGATTATAGCAATCTGTCCAGGCCCTGAAGCAGCAAAGCAGCCCCAAACCATGATGCCCCCCACCACCATACTTCACAGTTGGGATGAGGTTTTGATGTTGGTGTGCTGTCCCTCTTTTTCTCCACACATAGTTTTGTGTCTTTCTTCCAAACAACTCCACTTTAGTTTCATCTGTCCACAGAATATTTTGCCAGTGCTGCTGTGGAACATCCAGGTGCTCTTGTGCAAACTGTAAACGTGCAGCAATGTTTTTTTGGACAGCAGTGGCTTCCTCTGTGGTGTCCTCCCATGAAATCCATTCTTGTTTAGTACTTTACGTATCGTAGATTCGCTAACAGGGATGTTAGCATATGCCAGAGACTTTTGTAAGTCTTTAGCTGACACTCTAGGATCCTTCTTCACCTCATTGAGCAGTCTGCGCTGTGCTCTTGCAGTCATCTTTACAGGACGGCCACTCCTAGGGAGAGTAGCAGCAGTGCTGAACTTTCTCCATTTATAGACCATTTGTCTTACCGCGGACTGATGAACAGCAAGGCTTTTTGGAGATACTTTTATAACCCTTTCCAGCTTTATGCAAGTCAACAATTCTTAATCGTAGGTCTTCTGAGAGCTCTTTTGTGCGAGGCATCAGGAAATGCTTCTTGTGAAAAGCAAACTCGGAACTGGTGTGTGTTTTATAGGGCAGCTGTAACCAACACCTCCAATCTCATCTCATTGATTGGACTCCAGTTGGTTGACACCTCACTCCAATTAGCTCTTGGAGATGTCATTAGTAGAGTTGAGCGAACACCTGGATGTTCGGGTTCGAGAAGTTCGGCCGAACATCCCGGAAATGTTCGGGTTCGGGATCCGAACCCGATCCGAACTTCGTCCCGAACCCGAACCCCATTGAAGTCAATGGGGACCCGAACTTTTCGGCACTAAAAAGGCTGTAAAACAGCCCAGGAAAGAGCTAGAGGGCTGCAAAAGGCAGCAACATGTAGGTAAATCCCCTGCAAACAAATGTGGATAGGGAAATGAATTAAAATAAAAATTAAATAAATAAAAATTAACCAAAATCAATTGGAGAGAGGTCCCATAGCAGAGAATCTGGCTTCACGTCACCCACCACTGTAAGAGTCCATTTTCATAAATTTAGGCCCAGCACCCAGGCAGAGGAGAGAGGTCCCGTAACAGAGAATCTGGCTTCATGTCAGCAGAGAATTAGTCTGCATGTCATAGCAGAGAATGAGGCTTCACGTCAGCCACCACTGCAACAGTCCATTGGCATATATTTAGGCCCAGCACCCAGGCAGAGGAGAGAGGTCCCGTAACAGAGGATCTGGCTTCATGTCAGCAGAGAATTAGTCTGCATGTCATAGCAGAGAATCAGGCTTCACGTCAGCCACCACTGCAACAGTCCATTGGCATATATTTAGGCCCAGCACCCAGGCAGAGGAGGGAGGTCTCGTAACAGAGAATCTGGCTTCATGTCAGCAGAGAATTAGTCTGCATGTCATAGCAGAGAATGAGGCTTCACGTCAGCCACCACTGCAACAGTCCATTGGCATATATTTAGGCCCAGCACCCAGGCAGAGGAGAGAGGTCCCGTAACAGACAATCTGGCTTCATGTCAGCAGAGAATCAGTCTGCATGTCATAGCAGAGAATGAGGCTTCACGTCAGCCACCACTGCAACAGTCCATTGGCATATATTTAGGCCCAGCACCCAGGCAGAGGAGAGAGGTCCCGTAACAGAGAATCTGTCTTCATGTCAGCAGAGAATCAGTCTGCATGTCATAGCAGAGAATCAGGCTTCACGTCAGCCACCACTGCAACAGTCCATTGGCATATATTTAGGCCCAGCACCCAGGCAGAGGAGGGAGGTCTCGTAACAGAGAATCTGGCTTCATGTCAGCAGAGAATTAGTCTGCATGTCATAGCAGAGAATGAGGCTTCACGTCACCCACCACTGTAACAGTCCATTGGCATATATTTAGGCCCAGCACCCAGGCAGAGGAGAGAGGTCCCGTAACAGACAATCTGGCTTCATGTCAGCAGAGAATCAGTCTGCATGTCATAGCAGAGAATCAGGCTTCACGTCAGCCACCACTGCAACAGTCCATTGGCATATATTTAGGCCCCGGCACCCAGACTCGCAATATAATGGTAAAATGAAAATAAAAATAGGATAGAATGAGGAAGTGCCCTGGAGTCCAATAATATATGGTTAAGGGGAGGTAGTTAATGTCTAATCTGGACAAGGGACGGACAGATCCTGTGGGATCCATGCCTGGTTCATTTTTATGAACGTCAGCTTGTCCACATTGGCTGTAGACAGGCGGCTGCGTTTGTCTGTAATGACGCCCCCTGCCGTGCTGAATACACGTTCAGACAAAACGCTGGCCGCCGGGCAGGCCAGCACCTCCAAGGCATAAAAGGCTAGCTCTGGCCACGTGGACAATTTAGAGACCCAGAAGTTGAATGGGGCCGAACCATCAGTCAGTACGTGGAGGGGTGTGCACACGTACTGTTCCACCATGTTAGTGAAATGTTGCCTCCTGCTAACACGTTGCGTATCAGGTGGTGGTGCAGTTAGCTGTGGCGTGTTGACAAAAGTTTTCCACATCTCTGCCATGCTAACCCTGCCCTCAAAGGAGCTGGCATTGACACAGCTGCCTTGGCGACCTCTTGCTCCTCCTCTGCCTTGGCCTTGGGCTTCCACTTGTTCCCCTGTGACATTTGGGAATGCTCTCAGTAGCGCGTCTACCAACGTGCGCTTGTACTCGCGCATCTTCCTATCACGCTCCAGTGCAGGAAGTAAGGTGGGCACATTGTCTTTGTAGCGTGGATCCAGCAGGGTGGCAACCCAGTAGTCCGCACAGGTTAAAATGTGGGCAACTCTGCTGTCGTTGCGCAGGCACTGCAGCATGTAGTCGCTCATGTGTGCCAGGCTGCCCAGGGGTAAGGACAAGCTGTCCTCTGTGGGAGGCGTATCGTCATCGTCCTGCCTTTCCCCCCAGCCACGCACCAGTGATGGACCCGAGCTGCGTTGGGTGCCACCCCGCTGTGACCATGCTTCATCCTCATCCTCCTCCACCTCCTCCTCATCCTCGTCCTCCTCCACCTCCTCCTCATCCTCGTCCTCCAGTAGTGGGCCCTGTCTGGCCACATTTGTACCTGGCCTCTGCTGTTGCCAAAAACCTCCCTCTGAGTCACTTCGAAGAGACTGGCCTGAAAGTGCTAAAAATGACCCCTCTTCCTCCTCCTCCTCCTCCTCCTCCTGGGCCACCTCCTCTTGCATCATCGCCCTAAGTGTTTTCTCAAGGAGACATAGAAGTGGTATTGTAACGCTGATAACGGCGTCATCGCCACTGGCCATGTTGGTGGAGTACTCGAAACAGCGCAACAGGGCACACAGGTCTCGCATGGAGGCCCAGTCATTGGTGGTGAAGTGGTGCTGTTCTGTAGTGCGACTGACCCGTGCGTGCTGCAGCTGAAACTCCACTATGGCCTGCTGCTGCTCGCACAGTCTGTCCAGCATGTGCAAGGTGGAGTTCCACCTGGTGGGCACGTCGCATATGAGGCGGTGAGCGGGAAGGCCGAAGTTACGCTGTAGCGCAGACAGGCGAGCAGCAGCAGGATGTGAACGCCGGAAGCGCGAACAGACGGCCCGCACTTTATGCAGCAGCTCTGACATGTCGGGGTAGTTGTGAATGAACTTCTGCACCACCAAATTCAGCACATGCGCCAAGCAAGGGATGTGCGTCAAATTGGCTAGTCCCAGAGCTGCAACGAGATTTCGCCCATTATCGCACACCACCAGGCCGGGCTTGAGGCTCACCGGCAGCAACCACTCGTCGGTCTGTTGTTCTATACCCCGCCACAACTCCTGTGCGGTGTGGGGCCTGTCCCCCAAACATATGAGTTTCAGAATGGCCTGCTGACGTTTACCCCGGGCTGTGCTGAAGTTGGTGGTGAAGGTGTGTGGCTGACTGGATGAGCAGGTGGAAGAAGAGGAGGAGGAAGCCGAGAAGGAGGAGGTGGCAACAGGAGGCAAAGAATGTTGCCCTGCGATCCTTGGCGGCGGAAGGACGTGCGCCAAACAGCTCTCCGCCTGGGGCCCAGCCGCCACTACATTTACCCAGTGTGCAGTTAGGGAGATATAGCGTCCCTGGCCGTGCTTACTGGTCCACGTATCTGTGGTTAGGTGGACCTTGCCACAGATGGCGTTGCGCAGTGCACACTTGATTTTATCGGATACTTGGTTGTGCAGGGAAGGCATGGCTCTCTTGGAGAAGTAGTGCCGGCTGGGAACAACATACTGTCGGACAGCAAGCGACATGAGCTGTTTGAAGCTGTCTGTGTCCACCAGCCTAAATGACAGCATTTCATAGGCCAGTAGTTTAGAAATGCTGGCATTCAGGGCCAGGGATCGAGGGTGGCTAGGTGGGAATTTACGCTTTCTCTCAAATGTTTGTGAGATGGAGAGCTGAACGCTGCCGTGTGACATGGTTGAGACGCTTGGTGACGGAGGTGGTGGTGGTGGTGTTGGTGGTACATCCCCTGTTTGCTGGGCGGCAGGTGCCAACGTTCCTCCAGAGGCGGAGGAAGAGGCCGAGGCGGCAGCAGCAGAAGAGGCCGAGGCGGCAGCAGCAGAAGAGGTAGCAGGGGGAGCCTGAGTGACTTCCTTGGTTTTAAGGTGTTTACTCCACTGCAGTCCATGCTTTGCATGCAGGTGCCTGGTCATGCAGGTTGTGCTCAGGTTCAGAACGTTATTGCCTCGCTTAAGGCTCTGATGACACAGCGTGCAAACCACTCTGGTCTTGTCGTCAGCACATTGTGTGAAGAAGTGCCATGCCAGGGAACTCCTTGAAGCTGCCTTTGGGGTGCTCGGTCCCAGATGGCGCGGTCAGTAGCAGGCGGAGTCTCTTGGCGGCGGGTGTTCTGCTTTTGCCCACTGCTCCCTCTTTTGCTACGCTGTTGGCTCGGTCTCACCACTGCCTCTTCCTCCGAACTGTGAAAGTCAGTGGCACGACCTTCATTCCATGTGGGGTCTAGGACCTCATCGTCCCCTGCATCGTCTTCCACCCAGTCTTGATCCCTGACCTCCTGTTCAGTCTGCACACTGCAGAAAGACGCAGCAGTTGGCACCTGTGTTTCGTCATCATCAGAGACATGCTGAGGTGGTATTCCCATGTCCTCATCATCAGGAAACATAAGTGGTTGTGCGTCAGTGCATTCTATATCTTCCACCGCTGGGGAAGGGCTAGGTGGATGCCCTTGGGAAACCCTGCCAGCGGAGTCTTCAAACAGCATAAGAGACTGCTGCATAACTTGAGGCTCAGACAGTTTCCCTGGTATGCATGGGGGTGATGTGACAGACTGATGGGGTTGGTTTTCAGGCGCCATCTGTGCGCTTTCTGCAGAAGACTGGGTGGGAGATAATGTGAACGTGCTGGATCCACTGTCGGCCACCCAATTGACTAATGCCTGTACCTGCTCAGGCCTTACCATCCTTAGAACGGCATTGGGCCCCACCATATATCGCTGTAAATTCTGGCGGCTACTGGGACCTGAGGTAGTTGGTACACTAGGACGTGTGGCTGTGGCAGAACGGCCACGTCCTCTCCCAGCACCAGAGGATCCACTAACACCACCACGACCATGTCCACGTCCGCGTCCCTTACTAGATGTTTTCCTCATTGTTATCGTTCACCACAACAACAAAAATATTATTTGGCCCAATGTATTGTATTCAAATTCAGCTGGATATAAATTTGAGGCCTAGTATTTAGGCGCTGGGTGACAGGTATGGATTTACTGACAGAATTAGACTTGGAAATACACAGTAGCGGGTGTGTGAAGTTATTCTGAATAACCCTATGTGCACCTTGAATATTATATACCCTTTTAGGGATAGATTTCAAATAGCTCTGATATAGCAGAAACCACTAAATTAGGAAATTGCTAAATTGGGAATTGTATTTCAACCCAGAACAAAAAATGTGCTTTGACGGACACTAAATAACTCGCCCATCCACAACAGGACAGCGGTAACGAGAGATTTAGCGGGATATAAATTTGAGGCCTAGTATTTAGGCGCTGGGTGACCGGTATGGATTTACTGACAGAATTAGACTGGGATATGGCCAAAAAATAACCACACTATTGCTGGTTAAATGCACTTGGTGACGGGCGCAGCTTGCCCCTGATGTAGTATATGGCCAAAAAATGAACAGACTATTGCTGGTTAAATGCACTTGGTGTCACAGCTTGACCAACCACACTACTGAGGGTTAAATGCACTTGGTGACGGGCGCAGCTTGCCCCTGATGTAGTATATGGCCAAAAAATTAACAGACTATTGCTGGTTAAATGCACTTGGTGTGACAGCTTCACCCTGATGTAGGCTTTAGCCAAAAAACAACCACACCATTGAGGGTTAAATGCACTTGGTCACAGCTTGGATGCACTTGGTCGCAGCACCGCACAAGACACAAAATGGCCGCCGATCACCCCAGAAAAAAGTGACTGACAAACGGTCTGGGCAGCCTAAAAACAGTGAGTGAGCATTTGAATTTCAGCAGCTCAATGATCCACAGCTGCAGATCGATTAATCAAGTGAAGTCCTTTGGAGGAGTTAATCTGCCTAATCTCGCCCTACTGTCGCAGCCGCAACCTCTCCCTACACTGATCAGAGCAGAGTGACGGGCGGCGCTATGTGACTCCAGCTTAAATAGAGGCTGGGTCACATGGTGCTCTGGCCAATCACAGCCATGCCAATAGTAGGCATGGCTGTGACGGCCTCTTGGGGCAAGTAGTATGACGCTTGTTGATTGGCTGCTTTGCAGCCTTTCAAAAAGCGCCAAGAAAGCGACGAACACCGAACCCGAACCCGGACTTTTACGAAAATGTCCGGGTTCGGGTCCGTGTCACGGACACCCCAAAATTCGGTACGAACCCGAACTATACAGTTCGAGTTCGCTCATCCCTAGTCATTAGTCTAGGGGTTCACATACTTTTTCCACCTGCACTGTGAATGTTTACATGATGCGTTCATTAAAAACATGGTAACATTTAACTCTTTGTGTGTTATTAGTTAAGCCGACTGTGATTGTCTATTGTTGTGACTGAGATGAAGATCAGATCACATTTTATGACCAATTTGTGCAGAAATCCATATCATTCCAAAGGGTTCACATACTTTTTCTTGCAACTGTATATTGAAACATAGAAACAAAGAAATGTTCTCCCCCTCCAGACATCAGCATTGTAGAGGACTGGATAAGTGTACGTTTTTCTGGAACTTGGAGAGATAAGAATTGATAGTTCTAGTCAACCAAAATGAAGCACAGCTGCATTCGTTTTGGGGGGAAAGTTTAGTGTCAGTTCTATGTAACTCCTGAACATGTGGTGCCTTCAGAACAGACTACAAACTCCGCTCTGCTGAATGACAGCGTAGGTGCTCCACTGTGCCTGTCAGCCCCTTCTTGATGAAGTCTGCCCCGGGCTGTATGACATGACCCCCCGTGTGTTGTCAAGCCACACATCTAAAGGCTAGTGTTGAGCGCAAATATTCTAATGGCGAATTTTTTTAGCGAATATCGGCACTTCGCTAATTCGCAAATATTTTGAATATAGTGCTATAAATTCGCTATTTCGAATATTCGTGTTTTTTTATTGTTATATTTTTTTCTTTCCCACTTCCCAAAAGTAGTTCTTACCTGTTCTGAGGATTCCTGGCTTCCTGGCTGCTCCAGTCAGTGCTCGTTGCCGACTTCCGTGCTCATGGAGCGTCACCATGGGAACGTCTCCATATACTAGAATGTACTGTCGGATGTGAGAATTAAGTTGAAATTGCAATGCGATTAATATAACTTGAAGTAATCGCATTGCGATTTCAACTTAGCACTGCTATATTCCATATTCGTTAACTTTGTTAATTCTAGCCTAGAATTAACGAAGTTAACGAACGAATATGGAATAAAGCAGTGCTAAGTTGAAATCGCAATGCGATTACTTCAAGTTATATTAATCGCATTGCAATTTCAACTTAGAGCTGGTTTACTATGGTTGGCTTGGTAGAATTAGCGAAGATGACAAGTATGACGAATGTATTCATTATATTCCTCAAAACGAAGTTAACGAAATATTCTCCATCTTTGTTTTAGCTCCATATTCGTCAACTTCGCTAATTCTAGCAATCAAATAGGAAAGTTGACTATAGAGACAGCTGTGTTTAATTCGCTATGCGATTATAAAAAAAAAAAAAAGCAAAGTAATATAATCGCATAGCGAATTAAACACAGCTGTCTCTATAGTCAACTTTCCTATTTGATTTCTAGAATTAGCGAAGTTGACGAATATGGAGCTAAAACGATGATGGAGAATATTTTGTTATCTTAGTTTTGAGGAATATGACGAATACATTCGTCATATTCCTCATCTTCGCTAATTCCAGATATCAAACCAATAGGAAAGTTACCTTAAGTTAAAATCGCAACATTATTTAAATCGTATATTAATCGCGTTAACTAGAATAATGACGAATATTCGATTTCGATGAATATGAGATGAATATTCTAGCGAATATTTGCTAATTTCGTCTAAATCGAATATGGCACCTCCCGCTCATCACTACTAAAGGCTTATTCTGTACCATGACGCGCGATCACTGAACCTGGCTGTGCACTGGAGGCAGCCGCCAAGGCCTGCGCCAGAAGCCGTGGACCGATGGGTGCTGTCGTTAGCGCGGTGCCGATCGTGTATGGGTGGGGAAAGCGGCGGTACCCATGCCTCCTCACAGACAAACGGAGGATGAGAGAGCCCCTGCTAAACACCACCACTCCTACTGCCCTCTGGCTTGGAGGAATCAGTACACGGCGAGGCTAGCTGCGCTACCGCAGTGTTCTGCTACAGACTCGATGTGCCAGATACGGAAACTGAGAGCAGACCGGTGCAGGCGGCGTGTGGAACGCTGTGTGCCGATTGCTATCTGAGAGATCTATCTTCCAGTATGGTTTATGTATAGAGCAAAGTGTCCTGACAGAGAGGACTATAAGGTACACCATACTATGGCTGGAAAAATGTATCGATTGAATAGAGTAATTTTACTAAAAAAGACAATGTGGTCAAGTTCCCTTGCCATTTAATTTAAACTGTTTAACAATTTTTATGCACTAATTTAGTAATTTTATTTCGCCCGTTAATGTATAAACGCCTGATTTTTTAATTTTTTTTATATATAAATACATCAATAAATTAATTAAGTAAGGTTGAAATACAAGATTTAAAAAAATTACCAGAAATCTACATATACATGATTACATAATTTCATCAATAAAGAAATATGACAATAAATAAATATATTACCAAATTTTCAATTTTATTAAATTAATACATTATACATGATTAAAAAAATTAATTAAAATAGAAATATATGAATAAATAAATACATATAGTATAAAATTAAACCATCAATAGATCAATACATCTAGAAATACATGATTAAAATGAATAATAAATACATAAATATATTAATATATTAGAACATAAATACATAAAAAAATTCATCATTAAATAAATACATTATTATATACATCAATAAATACATAAAAAAAATTAAAAACAACGCAGTATTGGAGGGAGAGACTAGGAGAGGGATGGACAAGGGACCCTTCAGCGACCTGAACAGACAGCGGGGGCCAAGAAGTCGCAGCCGATCCAGGACTCGTTAATTTTGATAAATGTCAGTCTGTCCAAGGAGTCAGTGGACAGACGGGTCTGCTTGTCGGTGACCACCACACCTGCCGCGCTGAATGTCCGCTCAGACAGTACGCTGGAGGGGGGCAAGACAGTAACTCTGGTGAATACTGAGCGAGCTCACGGCAGGTGTCCAGCCTGGCAACCCAGTACTTCATGGGGTCATCGGTACTCATGCTGTTGGAAACACCAACGAACCCCATGTAGTCTGCCACCATGCGGGCCAGCTGCTGGTGGTGATCATCCCTCTACTTAGTTTTCCTGATCCGGGGGTCCCTCCTGAGGCATCGCTGCATGTGGGCAGCCAAGGGGAAGAGGACAGCCTGCTGTGACTCTTCATGGCTGCCCGGGACCATGACCTCTTGGTCCTTCTGCTGTTGTCACTGCTGCTCCTGGCGGGAGCTGCCCCACCCCCGGACTAACGGTGCCCCCATCACCGGCTCTCCCTCCTGACCAGGCCCAGACTCCTGGACTACATCAAACTCGTCAACAAATTCCTCCTCGGCCTGGGCCTGGTGGAGCATTGCTGCCTTTTCTTGCGCCACCAAGGCACTCTCCACAGCCTCGAGTAGGCGATCTAGTGTCCTATCCAGCAGGAACACTATGGGGAGCACGTCATTGAGGCCGACATGCTCCCCGCTGATCATCTTGGTCACCTGCTCAAATGTGGCCAACACGTGGCAAACCTGGTGTGTCTGCTCCCACTCCACATTAGTGATGTAGGGTAGTGGGTGTAATGGCCCTTGAATGCCTAGATCCAGCAGGTATTCCCTCACCACCTGTCGCTGCTCCCATAACCTCTCCAGCATGTGGAGGGTGGAGTTCCACCGCGTCACGCTGTCCACAATCAGCCTGTGAGGTGGCAGGCTGTTTTCCTGTTGCAGTTTGGACAGGGACAAGGTGGCGGTTGGGGAGCGTCGTAATTGGCTGGCAATCATCCGTACCCTTTGCACTCAATGTCACTCAACCTTGGGAATGTCACTCAACCTTGGGAATGTGCGTAAGAACTTTTGTAACACAAGGTTGAGGACATGTGCCATGCAGGGCCCATGTGTAAGACTGCCAGCATGGAGGGTGGCCAGACAACCTTACCTGCCTCTAGCCTACGGGGTGTCAGCCACTTCTGGACCTGAGCCTGTAGTGCAGCCAGAACATCAGGTCCAGTGTGTCTCCGTTCCCCTAAGCTCACATGTTGGAGCACGGCCTGGCACCGGATATGCCCCACACTTGGGTAGCTACGGGGATACTTTCTGGGGGCTCAGCAGCCCTGGAGACAGTGGCTTGAGGGAGAGCAGCAACCTGGACGGGCACCACAAAATCAGATGCTGCTGATCCCTCCCCGGCGCCTTGGAGGGACACCCAATGGGCTGTGAAACTGATGTATCGTCCCTGCCCATGTCTGCTGGTTCAAGCATCCATTGTCAGATGCACCCTGTCGCTGACAGCATGACTCAGCGACAGGGATACAATCTGCACAAGGTGCTGGTGTAGGGCGGGGAAGCGGGTCCTGGCAAAGAAATGGTGACTAGGGACACTCCATCTGGGTTGGGCCTGCTCCAACATCTGCCAGAATGGATTGCTGTCCACAAGATTGAAGGGCAGTAGATATTGGGTGATGACCCTTGCCAGGAGCCCATTGAGTGAACGCACGCGTCAGTCCCCGGGGGTGTAGGGCTTGGTGTGTTCTAATGCGTCAGCAACCGATGGCTGGTGCCGGGCAACAGTGAAGGAGGAGGTCTGGCTGCCGGTACCAGTACCTCTAGGATAGGGAGCGGGGGAGTGGGAATGCATCATTGGAAGTGATTGGGGTGGCTGCAGTACAGTGGCAGGAGCAGCTGTACTCTGTGCACTGCTGGTGGCGCTGCTGCTACGACCACCATGCATCTGTTCCCACTCCCGCCAGTGGTTGACTCTCAGGTGCTGAGTAAGGGCAGTGGTACCCACCTGAGCCACAGACGTCCCTCTCCTCACTCTGGCAGGGTGAAGTAAGCCCAAACAGGCGATTACACACCGACCTCCTGTTAGATGTGGTGGAGTTGACTTGCGCCTGTTCAGGCTAGGTGCGCACAGGTGGAGCTGGCTACTGCTGCTGCCTCCTCCTGCTGCCATTACCAGTGAAGCCCCTGAAGCTGGGCAACCTGTCGCACCGTTTGCCTCGGGTACCTACCTTCCTCCTCATCTGTGCTGCTGATGCCTGTAGGAAGAAAAAGGAAAAAAGGAAGTTTATTCAACCACTCAAGGATCTGGAGAAATCCCCAGAGTGTCTGAAAGTAGGCGCCGACAGTGGTGGTAAAGTGAGTCTGAGTAACGCAAGGAAGGCAGCTCAAGAAGTGTCTAATGAAGGCACTCAATGAAATACACAAGAGGGGGAAAGGTCAATTGAACGGAGTTCAAATGACCAAGGGAGGTGGGGAAAAGTACAAAAGCGCCAAACCAAGCTATGAGTGGGTAAAGAATGTAGTATCCTGGTGGTATAGTAACACAATATAAAGTCGAATAAAATAAAAGTAAAAGGTATATTTAAAAGTCGATTGAAACCGATAGACAGATGAAGTTCAATTCCTGCTAATGGTATCAGCAGGAGATTAAAAACAAAGGGTTAAAAACAAGGAATATAAGATAAAATGGATGGGAAATATCCAGTGAGGCACTTACTTCACTGGGGGGTCGTCAGCAGGATAGGCATAAAACACCTGTGACGGTTCCCCCCGTGTGTAGAGTCTCAGTGAATGATGGCAGCGAGGCCGCGCGCTTCTGATCAAATCACCTTTATCAGCAGATATGTGGCTCAACGCGTTTCGGGGATCAAGGTTTTCCCCTCATCAGGAGCAAGTACGCTACCTTAGCAGGAATTGAACTTCATCTGTCTATCGGTTTCAATCGACTTTGTACTTTTAAATATACCTTTTACTTTTATTTTATTCGACTTAATATTGTGTTACTATACCACCAGGATACTACATTCTTTACCCACTCATAGCTTGGTTTGGCGCTTTTGTACGTTTCCCCACCTCCCTTGGTCATTTGAACTCCGTTCAATTGACCTTTCCCCCTCTTGTGTATTTCATTTCTGCTGATGCCTGACAAGGGTGGTGGCACCCATTCTCGGTCACCCTCCTCTTCATCCCCCGATATATCAGACCCAGGACCAACCAGTGGAGGACTGAGGGTAACAGCTGACGTGGAGCCCCTGACCTGGCTCCGCTGTGCCCTCGCTGACGCCTGGGTCTGACTAGGTGCGGGGGTTCAGTGATTGAAACCACTTGCACCAGTTGGAAGGAATGTCCCTGGGGTACTGACAGGCGTTACCCCCTCCTCCTCCTCCATCCCTTCCAAAAGGTCCTGAGCATGAGGACTGTACTGCAATTCAGCCTCCTGCATTACCTCCCCCAAGATGTCCCTGTCCCTGTCGCTGTCAATCAGGAGCCGGGTAGATTCTTGGGGGCTGGGGGTTGGTTCTGCAGGAGGCGGAGTGCTGCTGCTGCTCGGAGCCGGGGCAGAGGACTCTGTGGCACTGGCTTGTGCCACGAGAGCCACTACTTCCTCGGCATCCTGAGAGGAAATGGGGCGGCTTCCACGCCCAAAAAAGTAACGAATGAGGCTAACGCCCCTGACACCTGCGCCAGCCCCTCCATGGGTAGAGGAGTGGCCTCGTGCTGGCAGCGGTCCAGCACTGGAACCAACTCCCCTACCAGTGCTGCCTGGACGCTCACGTGAAGTACGCATATTACTTTATATACAGTATGCAGAAAATAACAAAAAAAAAGTGGAAATTGGGAAAAACTTTATTGGGATGGTGACTATGGGGCAAAGATGTAATAAAATAGAATAGAATCACTAACACAATAACTGTAAAAGCTTTGTTTTGTGTAACTAACAAAAGACGCAGACAATAATCAATACAACAACTAAACAGTAAGAAACTAACACTAATAAACTTTTTTCATTTTTTTTTTTTAACTAACACAGACACTAAACTAAAACACACCTAAAGCCTACACTACACTATACCTAACCTACTCCCTGCACTAGAACCTATCAGCTACACTATTCCCTAACCTATACTATCTCACACTAACTAACACTATATCCTACACTAGAACCTATCTGCTGCACTAACCTACCGTATCTAACACTAACTACCAGTTCAGGATATATCGGATATGCACAGCACAGCATTCAGCTCCTCTCACAACCAACCACATGAAATTGCACTAAACGGCTGCTGGGGAGGTTCTTATACAGTAAGGGGGAGGGGCAGCTTTCCTATTGGTTGCTAGGGATGTTGCTAACCTCTGACAACTATAATTGCATCCTTCTCATTGGCCAACAAGGTAACAGAAGGGAGGGATCAGTGTTCTCTCGAAGTGGCGATATTCGAATTGCAATAAATATCCGCGTT
The DNA here is from genome assembly GCF_014858855.1 of Bufo gargarizans. NCBI lineage: Eukaryota > Metazoa > Chordata > Amphibia > Anura > Bufonidae > Bufo > Bufo gargarizans. The sequence goes on along the minus strand of NC_058082.1, from coordinate 14,063,818 downwards.
ATGAATATTCACACTCCACTCACTGACTCACTGTAAGTAATATTGGAGCCTTCTCTTTTGGACCAAAAAGCTAGAAGCCGGGAGGGATGATCCCATTTTTTTTACACAGTGACATCATTGGGAAGTGTAATGTGTAAAAAAAAAATAAACAAATATTCTTCATTACCAATATATAGTGCTATATTCTAAATACTTGCAAAATCGCAAAGTACCGATATTCACGATAAAAATTAGCTTTTCGAATATTCGCACTCAACACTATGGAGGATGAGGAGGCAGAGGCGGACATTGTCTCTGGACCAACGGCATAAGGCCTCATGCACACGACAGTTTATTTTCACGGTCCGCAAAAACGGGGTCCGTAGGTCCGTGATCCGTGACCGTTTTTTCGTCCGTGGGTCTTCCTTGATTTTTGGAGGATCCACGGACATGAAAAAAAAATCTAAGTCAAGTTTGCCATTGAAATGATAGGAAAAAACGGACACGGATCACGGACACGGATCATGGACACGGATGACAATCTTGTGTGCATCCGTGATTTTTCACGGACCCATTGACTTGAATGGGTCCGTGAACCGTTGGCCGTGAAAAAAATAGGACAGGTCATATTTTTTTCACGGCAAGGAAACACGGATCACGGATGCGGCTGCCAAACGGTGAAAAAAACCGGAAAACGGCCACGGATGCACACAACGGTCGTGTGCATGAGGCATAAGAACGTGGAGGAGGCAGTGCTGTCACCTTCCAAGTTGCTGGTGTGGCTGTGCAGGAACCACATTCACCCAGTGGGCCGTAAAGGACATGTACTGTCCCTGACCGTGGTTACAGCTTGACACGTCGGTGCTGCCGTACACTTTGTCAGATACCGACAGGCTCAAGGACTGGCCACCTTCTGTTCTACATACGTGTGCAGGGCTGGTACTGCCTTTTTGGCAAATAAATGACGGCTTGGGACTCTCCACCTCAGCACAAGCCATCAGTTCTCCGAAAGATGCAGAGTCCACCACTTGGAAAGGGAGGGACTGCAGCACCAGCAACTTGGACAGGAGCACGTTCAGCTTCTGGGCTGTTGGATGAGTGCACTCATACTGCTGTCTCTTGGCAATTGCTTCGGTGATCGATTGCTGACGGAATGACTGACGAGGAGAAGCAGGATGAGGACCAGCAGATGATGGGAAGGACAGACAGCTCCCTTTGGCTGAGGTGGTGGAGCCTTGACTGCCTGAAATTGGGTGCGTGCCACTGGGTGATGTAGCGGTTGCTGCAGCAGACTGGACCAGCACATCGGAGCCACAGTTCTCCAAGACCACTTTATGGTGACGCTGCATATGTTGACGCAGGGCCGTAGTGCCAACATTGGCACCCTGGCCACGCTTCACCTTCTGCCCACTGATTCTACATATGGCAATGTTCACCTCCTCTGGCAGCTTAACAGAAAACTGCCCTACAGCTGAGTAGGTGATTTTACCCCCAACACTCCCACACTGACTGCTACCGCCGCTGCCTCTGCGAACCAGTGCACCGCTACTTCCCAGGCAGGTAGGCTCCTGCAAAGCGGGTGGTCTACCCCGGGCACGTTTGTCTACCAACCGCACACTGCTGCCAACCTGCTGACTCCCGGCCACGCTAGCGACTTGCTGGCTCCGCCGCTGCCTTACGGGCAAGCTGCCACCCTCTTCTCCCGATGATGATGAAGCCCCTTAGTCACTCCCATGTGCGATCGGCTTCATCATCATCACTGAGTACTGTCTGCATATCATTGATGTCCTCCTCAACTGTCTCTGGGTCAGTCGCATCACAAGCTCCCGCGCCTATCTCCTCATCACTACTTGCCGGCCTAGTGGAGGAAGCGGCGAATGTCTCCTCCACATCTTGGCTGGCCAGTAGCTGCTGACTGTCCTCTAGTAGCTTGTCCTCGCTGTGTAGTGGAGCTGAACCCACAGCATATAATACTTCTCTGGCTGAGGGAACAGAAAAGGACAGAGGCAGGTTGACGACAGGTGAGGGCACAGGGCCTGCTCCCAGGCCATGCCAACTAAGGGTTGTGTCTGACGAACCCACCAAATCTTGGCTGGGGGTGTCTGATGTCACTTGGAACAAAGTGGATGACAGAGTCAACCATTCAAGAACCACTGGGTTTCTGGTCAAGACACGACTAGATGACACTGGGAGCTCAGGCCTCTCGCTGCGACCCCTGCTGCCACGGCCCCTTACTCTGCTGCGACCTGTGCCTGCGCCAGAAATAGTTAGACCTCTGCCATTCTCCTGTGCAAGGCCTGGCACTTCTCTGCCTGACATACTGTTACGTAGCTGAACTAAGTAAATTAAAAGCAAATTAAAACACCCCAAAAAAGTCTGTAATTTTCTCACTTAATAAGCCCTTTTTCCCATTAATACACAAAAAATGCTTTAGAACATATAACTGCCCTACACAAGGGCAAATAAGACGTAGAAATATTCCCTTGTAATAACCCTGTTAATGGCGGTATCACACAGCACTTGCACCCTAATAAGAACGGTTTGCTGGAATTACAGAGCTGTATAATGGCAATGTGGATCCCCAAAGTCGCTGATTGTTCCTTTTTAGGGATGAGCGAACTCGAACTGTATAGTTCGGGTTCGTACCGAATTTTGGGGTGTCCGTGACACGGACCCGAACCCGGACATTTTCGTAAAAGTCCGGGTTCGGGTTCGGTGTTCGTCGCTTTCTTGGCGCTTTTTGAAAGGCTGCAAAGCAGCCAATCAACAAGCGTCATACTACTTGCCCCAAGAGGCCATCACAGCCATGCCTACTATTGGCATGGCTGTGATTGGCCAGAGCACCATGTGACCCAGCCTCTATTTAAGCTGGAGTCACATAGCGCCGCCCGTCACTCTGCTCTGATCAGTGTAGGGAGAGGTTGCGGCTGCGACAGTAGGGCGAGATTAGGCAGTGATTAACTCCTCCAAAGGACTTGATTAACTGATCGATCTGCAGCTGTGGATCATTGAGCTGCTGATCCTCAATTGCTCACTGTTTTTAGGCTGCCCAGACCGTTTGTCAGTCACATTTTTCTGGGGTGATCGGCGGCCATTTTGTGTCTTGTGGTGCGCCAGCACAAGCTGCGACCAAGTGCATTTAACCCTCAATGGTGTGGTTGTTTTTTGGCTAAAGCCTACATCAGGGTGAAGCTGTCACACCAAGTGCATTTAACCAGCAATAGTCTGTTTATTTTTTGGCCATATACTAAATCAGGGGCAAGCTGCGCCCGTCACCAAGTGCATTTAACCCTCAGTAGTGTGGTTGGTCAAGCTGTGACACCAAGTGCATTTAACCAGCAATAGTCTGTTCATTTTTTGGCCATATCCCAGTCTAATTCTGTCACTAAATCCATACCGGTCACCCAGCGCCTAAATACTAGGCCTCAAATTTATATCCCGCTAAATCTCTCGTTACCGCTGTCCTGTTGTGGCTGGGAAAGTTATTTAGTGTCCGTCAAAGCACATTTTTTGTTCTGGGTTGAAATACAATTCCCAATTTAGCAATTTAAAAATTTAGTGGTTTCTGCTATATCAGAGCTATTTGAAATCTATCCCTAAAGGGGTATATAATATTCAAGGTGCACATTGGGTCATTCAGAATAACTTCACACACACCCGCTACTGTGTATTTCCAAGTCTAATTCTGTCACTAAACCCATACCTGTCACCCAGCGCCTAAATACTAGGCCTCAAATTTATATCCAGCTAAATCTGTCCCTAGTGCTGTAGCTGGGCGAGTTATTTAGTGTCCGTTCAAGCACATTTCTTGTTCTGGGTTGAAATACAATTCCCAATTTAGCAATTTCATAATTTAGTGGTTCCTGCTATATCAGAGCTATTTGAAATCTATCCCTAAAAGGGTATATAATATTCAAGGTGCACATAGGGTCATTCAGAATAACTTCACACACACCCGCTACTGTGTATTTCCAAGTCTAATTCTGGCACTAAACCCATACCTGTCACCCAGCGCCTAAATACTAGGCCTCAAATTTATATCCTGCTAAATCTCTCGTTACCGCTGTCCTGTTGTAGCTGGGAAAGTTATTTAGTGTCCGTCAAAGCACATTTTTTGTTCTGGGTTGAAATACAATTCCCAATTTAGCAATTTCATAATTTAGTGGTTTCTGCTATATCAGAGCTATTTGAAATCTATCCCTAAAAGGGTATATAATATTCAAGGTGCACATTGGGTCATTCAGAATAACTTCACACACACGCTTCTGTGCATTTCCAAGTCTAATTCTGTCACTAAATCCATACCGGTCACCCAGCGCCTAAATACTAGGCCTCAAATTTATATCCCGCTGAATTTGAATACAATACATTGGGCCAAATAATATATTTGTTGTTGTGGTGAACCATAACAATGAGAAAAACATCTAGTAAGGGACGCGGACGTGGACATGGTCGTGGTGGTGTTAGTGGACCCTCTGGTGCTGGGAGAGGACGTGGCCGTTCTGCCACATCCACACGTCCTAGTGTACCAACTACCTCAGGTCCCAGTAGCCGCCAGAATTTACAGCGATATATGGTGGGGCCCAATGCCGTTCTAAGGATGGTAAGGCCTGAGCAGGTACAGGCATTAGTCAATTGGGTGGCCGACAGTGGATCCAGCACGTTCACATTATCTCCCACCCAGTCTTCTGCAGAAAGCGCACAGATGGCGCCTGAAAACCAACCCCATCAGTCTGTCACATCACCCCCATGCATACCAGGGAAACTGTCTCAGCCTCAAGTTATGCAGCAGTCTCTTATGCTGTTTGAAGACTCCGCTGGCAGGGTTTCCCAAGGGCATCCACCTAGCCCTTCCCCAGCGGTGAAAGACATAGAATGCACTGACGCACAACCACTTATGTTTCCTGATGATGAGGACATGGGAATACCACCTCAGCATGTCTCTGATGATGACGAAACACAGGTGCCAACTGCTGCGTCTTTCTGCAGTGTGCAGACTGAATAGGAGGTCAGGGATCAAGACTGGGTGGAAGACGATGCAGGGGACGATGAGGTCCTAGACCCCACATGGAATGAAGGTCGTGCCACTGACTTTCACAGTTCGGAGGAAGAGGCAGTGGTGAGACCGAGCCAACAGCGTAGCAAAAGAGGGAGCAGTGGGCAAAAGCAGAACACCCGCCGCCAAGAGACTCCGCCTGCTACTGCCCGCCGCCATCTGGGACCGAGCACCCCAAAGGCAGCTTCAAGGAGTTCCCTGGCATGGCACTTCTTCAAACAATGTGCTGACGACAAGACCCGAGTGGTTTGCACGCTGTGCCATCAGAGCCTGAAGCGAGGCATTAACGTTCTGAACCTGAGCACAACCTGCATGACCAGGCACCTGCATGCAAAGCATGAACTGCAGTGGAGTAAACACCTTAAAACCAAGGAAGTCACTCAGGCTCCCCCTGCTACCTCTTCTGCTGCTGCCGCCTCGGCCTATTCTGTTGCTGCCGCCTCGGCCTCTTCCTCCGCCTCTGGAGGAACATTGGCACCTGCCGCCCAGCAAACAGGGGATGTACCACCAACACCACCACCACCACCTCCGTCACCAAGCGTCTCAACCATGTCACACGCCAGCGTTCAGCTCTCCATCTCACAAACATTTGATAGAAAGCGTAAATTCCCACCTAGCCACCCTCGATCCCTGGCCCTGAATGCCAGCATTTCTAAACTACTGGCCTATGAAATGCTGTCATTTAGGCTGGTGGACACAGACAGCTTCAAACAGCTCATGTCGCTTGCTGTCCCACAGTATGTTGTTCCCAGCCGCCACTACTTCTCCAAGAGAGCCGCGCCTTCCCTGCACAACCAAGTATCCGATAAAATCAAGTGTGCACTGCGCAACGCCATCTGTAGCAAGGTCCACCTAACCACAGATACGTGGACCAGTAAGCACGGCCAGGGACGCTATATCTCCCTAACTGCACACTGGGTAAATGTAGTGGCAGCTGGGCCCCAGGCGGAGAGCTGTTTGGCGCACGTCCTTCCGCCGCCAAGGATCGCAGGGCAACATTCTTTGCCTCCTGTTGCCACCTCCTCCTTCTCGGCTTCCTCCTCCTCTTCTTCCACCTGCTCATCCAGTCAGCCACACACCTTCACCACCAACTTCAGCACAGCCCGGGGTAAACGTCAGCAGGCCATTCTGAAACTCATATGTTTGGGGGACAGGCCCCACACCGCATAGGAGTTGTGGCGGGGTATTGAACAACAGACCGACGAGTGGTTGCTGCCGGTGAGCCTCAAGCCCGGCCTGGTGGTGTGTGATAATGGGCGAAATCTCGTTGCAGCTCTGGGACTAGCCAATTTGACGCACATCCCTTGCTTGGCGCATGTGCTGAATTTGGTGGTGCAGAAGTTCATTCACAACTACCCCGACATGTCAGAGCTGCTGCATAAAGTGCGGGCCGTCTGTTCGCGCTTCCGGCGTTCACATCCTGCTGCTGCTCGCCTGTCTGCGCTACAGCGTAACTTCGGCCTTCCCGCTCACCGCCTCATATGCGACGTGCCCACCAGGTGGAACTCCACCTTGCACATGCTGGACAGACTGTGCGAGCAGCAGCAGGCCATAGTGGAGTTTCAGCTGCAGCACGCACGGGTCAGTCGCACTACAGAACAGCACCACTTCACCACCAATGACTGGGCCTCCATGCGAGACCTGTGTGCCCTGTTGCGCTGTTTCGAGTACTCCACCAACATGGCCAGTGGCGATGACACCGTTATCAGCGTTACAATACCACTTCTATGTCTCCTTGAGAAAACACTTAGAGTGATGATGGAAGAGGAGGTGGCCCAGGAGGAGGAGGAGGAGGAGGAAGAGGGGTCATTTTTAGCACTTTCAGGCCAGTCTCTTCGAAGTGACTCAGAGGGAGGTTTTTGGCAACAGCAGAGGCCAGGTACAAATGTGGCCAGCCAGGGCCCACTACTGGAGGACGAGGAGGACGAGGATGAGGAGGAGGTGGAGGAGGATGAGGATGAAGCATGGTCACAGCGGGGTGGCACCCAACGCAGCTCGGGTCCATCACTGGTGCGTGGCTGGGGGGAAAGGCAGGACGATGACGATACGCCTCCCACAGAGGACAGCTTGTCCTTACCCCTGGGCAGCCTGGCACACATGAGCGACTACATGCTGCAGTGCCTGCGCAACGACAGCAGAGTTGCCCACATTTTAACCTGTGCGGACTACTGGGTTGCCACCCTGCTGGATCCACGCTACAAAGACAATGTGCCCACCTTACTTCCTGCACTGGAGCGTGATAGGAAGATGCGCGAGTACAAGCGCACGTTGGTAGACGCGCTACTGAGAGCATTCCCAAATGTCACAGGGGAACAAGTGGAAGCCCAAGGCCAAGGCAGAGGAGGAGCAAGAGGTCGCCAAGGCAGCTGTGTCACGGCCAGCTCCTCTGAGGGCAGGGTTAGCATGGCAGAGATGTGGAAAACTTTTGTCAACACGCCACAGCTAACTGCACCACCACCTGATACGCAACGTGTTAGCAGGAGGCAACATTTCACTAACATGGTGGAACAGTACGTGTGCACACCCCTCCACGTACTGACTGATGGTTCGGCCCCATTCAACTTCTGGGTCTCTAAATTGTCCACGTGGCCAGAGCTAGCCTTTTATGCCTTGGAGGTGCTGGCCTGCCCGGCGGCCAGCGTTTTGTCTGAACGTGTATTCAGCACGGCAGGGGGCGTCATTACAGACAAACGCAGCCGCCTGTCTACAGCCAATGTGGACAAGCTGACGTTCATAAAAATGAACCAGGCATGGATCCCACAGGACCTGTCCGTCCCTTGTCCAGATTAGACATTAACTACCTCCCCATAACCATATATTATTGGACTCCAGGGCACTTCCTCATTCAATCCTATTTTTATTTTCATTTTACCATTATATTGCGAGGCTACCCAAAGTTGAATGAACCTCTCCTCTGCCTGTGTGCTAGGCTTAAATATATGCCAATGGACTGTTGCAGTGGTGGCTGACATGAAGCCTGATTCTCTGCTATGACATGCAGACTAATTCTCTGCTGACATGAAGCCAGATTGTCTGTTACGGGACCTCTCTGCTCTGCCTGTGTGCTAGGCCTAAATATATGCCAATGGACTGTTGCAGTGGTGGGTGACGTGAAGCCTCATTCTCTGCTATGACATGCAGACTGATTCTCTGCTGACATGAAGCCAGATTGTCTGTTACGGGACCTCTCTCCTCTGCCTGGGTGCTGGGCCTAAATTTATGACAATGGACTGTTGCAGTGGTGGCTGACGTGAAGCCTGATTCTCTGCTATGACATGCAGACTGATTCTCTGCTGACATGAAGCCAGATTGTCTGTTACGGGACCTCTCTGCTCTGCCTGTGTGCTAGGCCTAAATATATGCCAATGGACTGTTGCAGTGGTGGGTGACGTGAAGCCTCATTCTCTGCTATGACATGCAGACTGATTCTCTGCTGACATGAAGCCAGATTGTCTGTTACGGGACCTCTCTCCTCTGCCTGTGTGCTAGGCCTAAATATATGCCAATGGACTGTTGCAGTGGTGGCTGACGTGAAGCCTCATTCTCTGCTATGACATGCAGACTAATTCTCTGCTGACATGAAGCCAGATTGTCTGTTACGGGACCTCTCTCCTCTGCCTGGGTGCTGGGCCTAAATTTATGACAATGGACTGTTGCAGTGGTGGCTGACGTGAAGCCTCATTCTCTGCTATGACATGCAGACTGATTCTCTGCTGACATGAAGACAGATTCTCTGTTACGGGACCTCCCTCCTCTGCCTGGGTGCTGGGCCTAAATATATGCCAATGGACTGTTGCAGTGGTGGCTGACGTGAAGCCTCATTCTCTGCTATGACATGCAGACTAATTCTCTGCTGACATGAAGACAGATTCTCTGTTACGGGACCTCCCTCCTCTGCCTGGGTGCTGGGCCTAAATATATGCCAATGGACTGTTGCAGTGGTGGCTGACGTGAAGCCTCATTCTCTGCTATGACATGCAGACTGATTCTCTGCTGACATGAAGCCATATTCTCTGTTACGGGACCTCTCTCCTCTGCCTGTGTGTGTGCTGGGCCTAAATATATGCCAATGGACTGTTGCAGTGGTGGCTGACGTGAAGCCTCATTCTCTGCTATGACATGCAGACTGATTCTCTGCTGACATGAAGCCAGATTCTCTGTTACGGGACCTCTCTCCTCTGCCTGGGTGCCGGGGCCTAAATATCTGAGAATGGACTGTTCCAGTGGTGGGTGACGGGAAGCCAGATTCTCTGCTATGGAACCTCTCTCCAATTGATTTTGGTTAATTTTTATTTATTTAATTTTTATTTTAATTCATTTCCCTATCCACATTTGTTTGCAGGGGATTTACCTACATGTTGCTGCCTTTTGCAGCCCTCTAGCTCTTTCCTGGGCTGTTTTACAGCCTTTTTAGTGCCGAAAAGTTCGGGTCCCCATTGACTTCAATGGGGTTCGGGTTCGGGACGAAGTTCGGATCGGGTTCGGATCCCGAACCCGAACATTTCCGGGATGTTCGGCCGAACTTCTCGAACCCGAACATCCAGGTGTTCGCTCAACTCTATTCCTTTTCCCCAGGCTGTAACCTCCCCGACTGATCCCTGTTCTACAGAAATGCTGTGGAATGATTCCTCCCTATCCTTTCCCTACACCTCTTCCTGCCCCATATCTGCAGTCTCCAAGCTATCCTCACCCGGTATGTAAGTGGAGGAGCTGGAGCTAGGATTAAATCCTCCATGGTAGAGGAGGGTTGGGTTGGCACTTGGGGCTGGCGGTGCACGTGGAAGGGATGCGTTCCTGGACTTCCTGCAGAGACAAATTCTCCCGGCCCTCGCGCTTCTCCACCTCCATATGCTTTTGTTTCCACAACATAAACCGTTACATGAGGACACATTTTGACCTGAGCCTTTTTCGACCATGTGGAAATAAAAGCTTATTGAAGTGGGGAAGTGCGAGTGACGGGAGCATTTGTCTCTGCAAAAATAAAGCCTTCATGTTGGCTGGACCCTAATCATTGAGAGAAATGGGAGTCCCAGATATCTGAAAATATCACCAAATATCACCAAATAGCGGTGGCACAACTCCACTTGTAACCTATGGGTCTCCACTGGCGGCATCATCTTTGGAGCTTCCTTGATCTCCTTCCTACGCCCTACCACCTAAGTTAGGAGTAACCTTCCTCCAGATCTAACGCTACCATTAAAGCCCGGCCTGCCCTGATCTCGCTTCGTGTTTCTAGTCCTTCAGATGGTGTCGCAGCCTCCGATCTCCTCATACATTATTTAAGCTCCATTATCGCAGAGACAAATCTTTCGACATGGGAACTTGCCGCAGTGAAGAAAATCAGTGACACACTTAATGGCTCAGCCTGCCAACACTTTTCTTCTCAACCAAGCGACCACAAGGGGGTCTGGACGGAGGGCAGAACGCTAAGATCAGGAATATTTAAAGGGAACCTGTTGCCTTTTATCTCATATACAGTATACTTTTACATAGCAGAGATTTTTCCTGCAGTTTGGGCTGAGTACACCAGAGTAGAGTCGGCAGTTGTTATCTACAGGCAGCAGGATTACAATGACAGTTAACACTTGTATTATAAAGCTGGAGGCAGATAACACAGGATCCACCACTTACAATGGGTAATGTCCACTGCTCAGCTCCTCCTTACACATTGACCACTGGTATAACATGGAGCATGCTCAATACATTGATAGAGGTCAGAAGGAGATGGAGTCAGCGGACTCCACACGTGCTGGACATAGCTCAGCCCCTTCCCTTCCTGCACATTGACCTCTGCGCATGTTACAGAGCATGCCCACCACTATAGAAGTCAGCAGAGAGTATGATATCTGCACAGAGCATGCTCACGACAATTACCTATAGATGTCAGTAGAGAACATGCACAGCTCAGCTACTCCTCCCTTTCCTGAAGGGATAACACAGAGCATGCTCAGCGGACACTAGGGACAGCTCGGCTACTCCTCCCTTTCTTCACATAAAGACATCTGCACAAAGCATGCTCACTACACTCTCCTACAGAAGTCTGTTCAAGTGATGAAGATTTCCTCTTCAGCCTGCTCCTACCTGCACGTTGACCTTTACACACCACAAAGCATACCCACTACACTCTCTCATAAAAGTCCATTTTGTGACCTAGGCTTTTTCTATCCAGGTGTCTACTGCAAGACAAATCTCTGGAACTGCTGCTCAGAGTAAGATGGTTACCATAGATATTAGAACTAAACAAAAAAATGATAAAGCAGCACATTCTCTTGAGACTGTTAGATCATCAGTGTGGAGAAGACACTCGAGCCTAAGGTCAACACGCACAAAGCCAAGCGTCAACACAGGACACTGGAAATGTGTTCTCTGGAGTGATGGATGATGAAGTCTGGTCATGGAGGTCTTTGCAGAATGCCTTGAATGTCTAATATGCTCATAAACAGTAAGTATGGTGGTCAGGGGTCCAAATACCTTTGGCCACACAGTGTATGTTTAGCAATATTTGGTGAATGCCCAACAATGCCAACTGCAGGTGCCAGGTGCACACGCTTGATGGTTACTTCACTCACTAGGAGGGTATTGTATTTGTCTCTTTATTTATTGTCCATATTAACAATCCATCAGTCCTAAGAGGGACCTCCCTGATCCAGTGCAATATTTGGTCTCAAGGCCTTAAGTACCTTAGCTCGGGGTCTCCTCACCTGCAGCTGTTACACTTGTTCAGGAAACTCCCGTGTGACCAGGCTGATGCAAGAGTCAGTGTGCAGCCTCCTCTTTGACCTTGCACTAATCCGATTCTGCTCTCCCTCTTGTCCCCCATTGACTCAGCTTCCTCGTATGGCACTTTGAGTAAGTAGACTCCTTCTATAATGCCCCACAGCGGTCCGTCCGTTGAATCTGCAGCCATCTCATCTGCAGGTCATGTTTTGAAGGAGAGAGGTGCTCTCCTAAGTGGGCATGCGAGAGTAGGACACCTCTTCCCATTTTCATTTAAATCCTTTGCTTCAGCAGGCTTGTTCCAGTGCCCACCTCCTGCGGGGAATGTGCGAGCACATGCACTGTACTTTTAAACAAAAAGCTGGTTTTCAAGCACTTATACAGGGAGTGCAGAATTATTAGGCAAGTTGTATTTTTGAGGATTAATTTTATTATTGAACAACAACCATGTTCTCAATGAACCCAAAAAACTAATTAATATCAAAGCTGAATATTTTTGGAAGTAGTTTTTAGTTTGTTTTTAGTTTTAGCTATTTTAGGGGGATATCTGTGTGTGCAGGTGACTATTACTGTGCATAATTATTAGGCAACTTAACAAAAAACAAATATATACCCATTTCAATTATTTATTTTTACCAGTGAAACCAATATAACATCTCAACATTCACAAATATACATTTCTGACATTCAAAAACAAAACAAAAACAAATCAGTGACCAATATAGCCACCTTTCTTTGCAAGGACACTCAGAAGCCGCCATCCATGGATTCTGTCAGTGTTTTGATCTGTTCACCACCAACATTGCGTGCAGCAGCAACCACAGCCTCCCAGACACTGTTCAGAGAGGTGGACTGTTTTCCCTCCTTGTAAATCTCACATTTGATGATGGACCACAGGTTCCCAATGGGGTTCAGATCAGGTGAACAAGGAGGCCATGTCATTAGATTTTCTTCTTTTATACCCTTTCTTGCCAGCCACGCTGTGGAGTACTTGGACGCGTGTGATGGAGCATTGTCCTGCATGAAAATCATGTTTTTCTTGAAGGATGCAGACTTCTTCCTGTACCACTGCTTGAAGAAGGTGTCTTCCAGAAACTGGCAGTAGGACTGGGAGTTGAGCTTGACTCCATCCTCAACCCGAAAAGGCCCCACAAGCTCATCTTTGATGATACCAGCCCAAACCAGTACTCCACCTCCACCTTGCTGGCGTCTGAGTCGGACTGGAGCTCTCTGCCCTTTACCAATCCAGCCACGGGCCCATCCATCTGGCCCATCAACACTCACTCTCATTTCATCAGTCCATAAAACCTTAGAAAAATCAGTCTTGAGATATTTCTTGGCCCAGTCTTGACGTTTCAGCTTGTGTGTCTTGTTCAGTGGTGGTCGTCTTTCAGCCTTTCTTACCTTGGCCATGTCTCTGAGTATTGCACACCTTGTGCTTTTGGGCACTCCAGTGATGTTGCAGCTCTGAAATATGGCCAAACTGGTGGCAAGTGGCATCTTGGCAGCTGCACGCTTGACTTTTCTCAGTTCATGGGCAGTTATTTTGCGCCTTGGTTTTTCCACACGCTTCTTGCGACCCTGTTGACTATTTTGAATGAAACGCTTGATTGTTCGATGATCACGCTTCAGAAGCTTTGCAATTTTAAGAGTGCTGCATCCCTCTGCAAGATATCTCACTATTTTTGACTTTTCTGAGCCTGTCAAGTCCTTCTTTTGACCCATTTTGCCAAAGGAAAGGAAGTTGCCTAATAATTATGCACACCTGATATAGGATGTTGATGTCATTAGACCACACCCCTTCTCATTACAGAGATGCACATCACCTAATATGCTTAATTGGTAGTAGGCTTTCGAGCCTATACAGCTTGGAGTAAGACAACATGCAGAAAGAGGATGATGGGGTCAAAATACTCATTTGCCTAATAATTCTGCACTCCCTGTATAAGGCTCCTCGTCCTCTATCTTGACTGGATAACATGCTGGCCATGTCACTGCTCGTTATTACAAGGAGCTGGCACAGCAGTCCTCATTAGAAGTCTACTGACCCTGCTTTTAAGCAGCTAAACATGATCCAGTGAGGCTGGATAGCGACACTAATGTTTGTCTTCATGGAACTGAGTTTTTCTTCCGCCTCAGAAAGTTTGAAGGTGAGTCACAGCTGGGTCCTGGCACCTGGTACATATAGGGGCACAATAGACCCTCTGCCCGATAAAAAGACATCCATATTTTAAAGAGCAAATGGTGGGAAGGGGCAACTGGTACACATTTTGCATTGGCCCCAACAGGTTTGTATTGCACCCCTATTTGCAGCTAGCCCCCAGCATCTTCCAGTAGAAGGATAACACCACTCAGTAAAAGAGAAGCCACCATATTGTGAGGAGGAAGGTCGTAAATCCACATAACATTGAGAAATACAGAATGTATTTTTGTCAGTTCTTCTTTACAATTTCTTTCCTGTAAGTCTCGAGAATGTCGCTCATCGTCTCCAGACATCACTCTCAGTCTCTATATCTGAGTTCTTAGGCTATGTCTTTTGGACAGACGCCGACACAGCTCAGGGGCCCCCAGGGGCCCACATCTTGTTGGTGTTCAGTATTTAATGAGCTGGGGGATTTTCTCTCAAGAATGAGGACAGAATGAGAAGGAGCCAAGATGAAACCTTTCAAGTGATGAGATTCTGAAGCCATCCTCTGGAGAAGACACTCAGCCTGATGAGACAGAGACAAAGCATCTTCTCTGCAGTCATACATGGTGATCTTCTAATGAAGAGGGGTAAGGGGAGAGCTTGAGAATTTACAGTCAGCTGCGGTCTGCATCTATACTATAGGGAAGCATAGTAAGAGCAGAGGTCAAAATTCATTGTTCTATCCACAACAACAAAAAATACCCCTCTGCATTATACTTTTATAACTTTCTTTATGCATAATATGCCAAGAGGAGGTTAGGAGGTCAGTGGTACTGCTCCTAGTCACCTAGAGTGGATAGATATTAATTTACATGGTGGTGGGTGTCACGAAATCGGCTTGTGACTGACGAAGACAGGCACTGAGCAATAGGAGTTGTCATCAGTGAGCAGTGTATTGGAGGTCACACATGACGTTGCAGGTGAAGTTACAGAAGTTCCCATATTAAGCAAATCCAGGAGGAGAGAACTCCTCAGCTTGTTCTCACATCTCCCAACATCTGACACTACTACCCCCAGTCTCAGAGATATCCATAAAACACATCCCCCTCCCCTGACTGTACTATCACTAGCAGGGGCCGGGGGTTCACTACCCCCAACATCTAACTACTACCCTCTGCGGTGAGGAATAGTTTGAAGCATGGCCAGAGCACTGAGACCCCTGTAAAGTGTAGATATCTTAAATCTTAACATTTCCTGAGGGTCACAGAGGTCATCAGCATACCTTATCTCTGGTACCAGGGAGATGTGAAGTCCATTACTACAACCCCTACTATGTAACACAACACACACTGACTACTAAAGAAGCACATTAACCCAATATATACATAATATTAGGAAAATGACATAGTCCACTGTGACACCCCTTCCCCCCCAGTGTTTTCCGGCTACCATGTTGTGTGACACAGGGGTCTCATCTTCCGGGCTGAGTGTATGTAATCAGATTTTATGTTCACTGCATTTGGGACTGTGTTTGATATCCCGTAACAGTAAAACAAAGTCTGTTCTACAAGAGCTGGTGTCAGAGTCATTTTCCTTGTTCGGAACTTCGTTGTATTCTGGGGAGCCTACCCCGGTACACGGCCTACAACTTGGCGTAGTCGGCAGGATGCAGCGACCGTTATGGACGAGAATGCGGCATGAGAGCCGGATCAGGACGCAGCTCAGGGTGCACCTGCGCAAGGCCAGCTTACCCCCAACGACATGTCCGCCCAGTAGGATACATCCTTGTGGGGGCGCTGTTGCGTCATCTTCCAAAATATGCATGACTGGACTGAAAGGATGGCGAGCGCAGTTAGAATGTGTAACCTGCCCCCCGAGCTGCAGGCAGAGGTTGTGTTTGGGAGCTCTAGAGTGTGACTTTAGACAGACAGTAATGTGTGACGTTAGACGGACAGTAAGTTGCGGGGCCACTTTTTTAACCAACCACAGCGAGAGGGCGAGACTCTGATGCAGAACTCCAATTCCCTACAGCAAACGCTCAATGAGATACAGCGGCAAGACCCAGAGGCCATAGAAGCCTTTCGGGAGATGGACTACTAAAAGACCAGTTCATAGTGGGGCTCTTCAACAAGTTCCTTCAGGACAAGCAGCAAGAGATAACTCGGACGACGGCTGACATGACATTCTACAGTGTCTACCAAGCTGCCGTGGAGAGGGAGGAAGAGCGCGTACCTGTGGCGGCGAGAGTGGTGAGTAGCACTCATGCTACAAGGGACCGGTCTGGGTCTAAAGAATCCGAATCCCTAAAGGATTTGGTATAGGCCCTGTGGACAGAATTAAGAGGACTTTGGCTAGAAGTGTCCCAGATGAAGGCGGAAACATCCAGGTCTCCGGAAATAACCCCATTATCCCGCACCACTCCACCCAGGAGGAACCAGGTGTGGGTGCCTGTCAAAAGAGGGCCCCTCTGTTGGGCTTGTTGACAGTATGGACATATGGCCAGAGAATGCCTCGAATGGATGGAGTCTGAGTTGAAGTTAAAGTTAGCTGGGCGTCCTGCGGTGGTACACCAGGAGCTAAGCCCTATGCATGAGGAACACAACCTGTATGCCAGCAGCCTTTTTATGGAAGCCGAGTTGGAAGGCCAGAAGGTATGATGCCTAGTTGATACATGGTCGGAGTGCACCCTTATGCCTCTGCAGTTCTTCAAAAGACACTTTAGACATATGATGGAGCCAGGGGACGGGAGCGTCATCAGGCTGACGGCCGCCAATAACAGAGAGATGGACATCCGAGGGATAGTCTGGATGCGGGTCCGAATGTTTGGACAAGACGTCGGCAATAAGGGGATCGTGCTGGTGGATCATCCATCCTGGAAAGAAATGGACATGACCCTAGGTATGAATGTACTAAGAGACCTAGACCATCAACTCTATGCCAAGGAAGGGCCGAAGTATTGGCAACAGGCCATCACACACCTTGCCCCGAAGAACTTCGGTGAAGATCCCACCTCGACAAGAACGAATATTGATGCTGCCAGTGGGGGCTGGACGACGTCTGAATGGACTGGAGGTCCTGATAGAGCACGCATATCAAGAGGAAGCGCAGGCTCGCCCACTGGTAGCCCGGACCCTCTCCATTGTGAAGAATGGATATGTGCCTGTACGCTGCCTAAATGTTGAAGACTGCGAGTTAACCGTCTCAGGAAACACCTTGCTGGCCAAAGTATATGTGTCCGAGGGGTAAATCTCTTGACGGAGGAGCTTCACACTATAGCCTGATAGAAGATCAGCCTGGACCTATGCTGTAGCGGTTCATCAAAGGGAGACCACGACAGCAGAGTGGAATGGTCGAGTGATCATGGCCCGGATGGGGGTGGACTGCAAGACTCTGACTCCCGGACAACAGAAGTTGCTGCAAGACACTCTATGGGAGTTTCAATAGGCATTGGGTGTGCTTCCGCCATTGAACACGAAATCCCTATCGTCGATGCTGCATCGATTAGGGAACATTACCGGCAAATCCCACCTAAAATGTACTAGGAGGTAAAGGATATGATATCCAGCATGTTGGAAAACCTGGTGATCCAGTAGAGTCAAAGTCTTTGGTCTGCTCCAGTAGTCTTGGTGCGGAAGAAAGATGGGAGTCTCTGGTTCTGCGTCGACTATCGGAACTGAATACTCAGACAGACCGTCCGTGGTCAGCCCTGAGCCAGGAGAAGTTCTTCTCAACTCTTAACCTGGCCAATGGGTATTGGCAGGTAGTGGTGGCCAAGAAGGACAAAGCGAAGACGGCTTTCATTTTATGTATGAGACTCTATGAGTTCAACCAGATGCTCCAATGCCCCGGCAACATTCCAGCGGTTAATGGAGCACTGTCTGGGGGTATCTCAACTTCGAGTTAGTATTCATATAACTGTACAACATAGTAGTGTTTGGGGCCTCCTTTGAAGATCACCTCCAGAAGCTGTGACAGGTCCTTGGATGGCTACAGGACCATGGGCTCAAGATCAAGCCCAAGAAGTGCCAACTGTTTGAACAGCAGATAGAGTATTTGGGACATGTTGGCACCCCGGAGGGGGTAAAACCGGCCCCCAGCAACGTAGAAGCTGTCCACAAGTGGCTCCATCCGAGTACACTATGAGAGGTGCAGGCATTCGTGGGACTGGCCGGCTACTACAGGAAGTTTATACCCAAATTTGATCATTTGGTGGGCCCGTTAAACGAGTTATTGAGGGGCACTTGCGGAGGCCCGAAGAATCGTCCTATTGTCTGGGGACCACGGCAACAAGAGGCCTTTGAGGTAGTGAAGGAGGCCCTGACCAGTGCCCCGATTATGGCTTATGCGCAGTTCGACACCCTATTCCTGCTATACACTGCCGGAAGTCTACATGGTCTGGGGGCCGTGTTATCCCAAGTCCAGGATGGAGTCATTGCCAATGGCAGCCGTTCTCTGAAGGAGTCAGAGCGCAACCCTGACAACTATAGCTTCTTTAAATTGGAACTACTGGTGCTGGTGTGGGCCATGACCGAAAGGTTTGCGGAGTACCTGACAGGTGCAGAGGTGACCGTGATGACAACCCATTAGCACATCTGGAAAATGCCAAGCTCGGTGCCCTTGAGCAGAGGTGGTTGGCTCGCCTTTCTAAGTTCCAATATCGCATCAAGTTCCGGCCAAGTAGGGATAACAGCAACACTGATGCACTCTCCCGGGTCCCTGTAAGGGTGCCGACTCAGAGAGGCGATGAGGAGCTAGAGGTTACTGAAACTCCTGACCTTGGTCGATTACCCATGTTCCAGGATGTGGCACATTCAAGTGGGGTGGTGTCCGGGATGTCCATGGTGTTGGGAAAGACGTTGGCTCATAGGGAGAGAGTCCTGAATGGCTGCCCGGACCTGTGGAAGATGAGAGAATGGGTCTGGACCAAGACCTGGCCTCGGCCGGAAGAGCAGGCCCAACTTCAGAGGACCAAAAGTTGTTGAGGCAGTGGGATAAGCTTATTGTTACCCAGGGCCTCCTGTGTCGGACCATATACTTACAGTCAGAGCTGCAGTACCAGCAACAGATTGTCATTCCCATGTCGTTGGGACCAGAGGCCTCCAGGGAAGCTCATTAAATGGTGTCCAGATCTGGCAGACATGGTAGCCCAGGCCTGTCTTAAGTGTCGGCCCTGCGGGCTGAGCAAGAGTACTGAACAGTGGGCTTCTGTCCAGGCTATCTGGACTTCAGCACGACTAGAGCTTCTTATGATCAATTATGTGCAGATTGGATACTCTACCTCTGGACACTCATACTGTCTAGTCATGACAGCCCATTTCACAAAGTATGCGGTGGATGTACCTACCAGAGACCAGACAGCAGAGTCGGCCGCCAAAGCGGTCTGCAAGCACTTTATACAGGTGTTTGGGTATCCACGGAGAATATATTCAGACCAGGGGGCATGTTTCCATGGTATTCTATTGAACAAACTGTACCAGTTGTATGGGATTGAACGCTTCCGCACCACCCCGTATCAGCCCCGAATAAATGGGGAGTGCGAACGTTTCAACCACACTTTGCTCCAGATGCTGCGGACTCTGGAGGATAGCCAAAAGGCTTGGTGGCCCGAATTCTTACCTGAACTGATGTGGGCCTATAATAACAGGTTACACAGTACCACCGGATACTCCCCACATATGCTCAGTTTGGGAGAGCCAGACGGGAGATAGAAGACCTCCAAATGCCCAGATGGAACCACCACCAAGAAGTACCACTGCATGGGTGCAAGAGCACCGCTGCCAGCTGAGATCGGTCCACAAAGTTGTGGGCGTGCACCTGAGACAAGTGGGATGGGTATGCCCCGGGTGATCAAGTGATGATCAAAGCCAAACAGACATCTGGGAAGTTGGATTGGCGGTGGGAGGTGGTCCAATACACAGTAAAAATGAGGGTAGACCCTGCCATCCTGGTATATGAGGCAGAACTAATAGGGACTGGGGGGCCCTCACGAAACTTACACTGTAAAATGTTGAGACATTGCAATTTTGATGAGCCAGTGTGCGTGGAGGAGGTCCCTCCTCATGCTCAGGGTACAGAGGAAATCCCCTTAGAGGAGGAAGGGGAGGAATGATGAGTTGTGGCAAGTTTGCCCCCCATAGAAAATGCTGAACAATTAGTAGCTCCACCAGATGTGCCAGATGTCCCCAGTGCTTCTGAGCCTCTCACTCTACGAAGGTCAAACAGGGCCAACTCTGGGGTGCCCCCACAGCACTATGCACAGGATGAGTTTCAGTGTGGATGGTTGCCGAGATCCACAACCTCTAGTAAGGTGGCATGTGAGATTGTGAAACAGCTCTTATTGCATGATCACTGTTATTTTGCTGTTTGGCCACAAGAGGCCGCTGTTTCCCCACACAGCTAAACATACTGCTCAGATTTAAATATCAGGAGGTGGAGCTGTGTGTCTAGAGGAAGGAAGCTGGCGTCCATCTTAGTTGCAGACTGGAAAAGTGTGTGAGAGAAGGAATGCATTACTATCCAAATGTGGAATCATTCCTTAGCGACCAGGACTGCAGCCAAGTGAAGCTGATCGTGTTAAGGACCCGGATCCTGTAATGTACCTCCGTTCGTTAATAGATGCTCCTAGTGCTTCCTGAGGACTCCAAGCACTCTTCTCTACAGAAAAGCCACCACAGGAACAGGAACAGCTCTTACAAGAGCTAAGAGTATAGCCAGGGGAGTATAGCAAATCTTCAGCGTATAGCAATCCCCAGTGTCGATCAGTTACCAAAACACCAGCCTCAACATGATGAAGGGTAAAACAGGAACTCTTTATTTGAACACACAGCATTGACTTATATAAACATGACATACCGAGGACATGACATAGCAACCAATCCTGTACAGTTTAAACACAAAACTAACCCTATTCAACAAACACACTGGCATTGTCTTTGACGCAATCAACAATGAACATGCAAACAGATATCTTCACCCCCTCCATAATGAATAAATGGGAAGAAGAGACACATGTGATGGGATTACCTCCTGAGTGTATCATATGGTGATCTACTCATCTAGGAGTCGGCTGCTATTATAATCAACGATCTTAATCCCATCACTAATGCAATCAGTGGGAGTCTCAGTGCAGAGTTAACCCTTTTTGTGTTGCTGAATCCACACCATGCCTTTTTAATGGGCAATAGGAAATATGTGGCCTATAAATGACACACATAAATCAGGGTTCATAGTTCCGTGTAACCTCAAAAGGTCTGAGGGGGTCTCCATAGTTCTCAGTCCATAGTCTGTAGGAAGGAGGTTGGCCCTCAGGCTTCTCCAGCAGCCGCAGTGACAGTTCAGTCCATCACAGATCCCTTCTAGGAGAAGGATTTCAGCTGCCAGGATCGCTGATAAGAGCTAAAAAGCAAAGCAACTTACCCTGGGGTACCGCACGTGTGTTGGATCAGCCTTTGATCAGTTCTCAGTCACCAGCTGAGGCAGACCAAACCGGGGTCGGTAAGACAGCTCGTGCACGCACCTCAATATAAGATCGGCGCCTAAATACTAGAGACTGAGATCAAACCTGCCAGTAGTTAGTGTTGCTGAGTGTTAGGCTATGAAGAATTGTTGCTTGTTTATCACAAGGACTTATCAGTTAAAGCTTTGGTTCGCTCCTGAGAACAGATAGGACTTCACCTTAATCTCCAGTTACCCCAGCGTGTTTATCGGGAGTGATATGTATATATATATATATATTAGGCACGTGACATATTACAGTTTGGGAAAAGGGAGGGGGATAGTACTGTATGGTCTGGTAAGATTGTAGGCTGCTGTGTCGTACCGCAGGCTAGACTGTATCTCAAACACACACGATTGTTCCTGTTCTTCAGGGTAATAACAGGTATGGCGAGACAGAGTTAGCTCTGCTGGCAGTAGGTAAATTGTGCAAGTGTTTTCCGGCTACCATCGGTGGGCACAGGGGTCTCAGCTTCCGAGCTGAGTGTATGTAATCTGATTTTATGTTCACTGCATTTGGGACTGTGTTTGATATCCCGTAACAGTAAAACAAAGCCTGTTCTACAAGAGCTGGTGTCAGAGTCATTTTCCTTGTTTGGAACTTGACTGTATCCTGGGGAGCCTACCCCGATACGTGGCCTACACTGGAATTAGAGAGCTGTATAATGGCAATGTGGATCCGCAGTCAGTGCAGCAAGGTGTAATAGGATTGTTCCTATTCCCCAGGCTGTAACCTCCCCGACTGAACCCTGTTCTACATAAATGCTGTGGAATGATTCATCCCCCTAATCCTTCCCCTACACATTGAATAATCTATCCATGCACTAATAAATCATTTTTTTTAGCACAATTAAGTCTTTCCCTGCACTGTCCCTAGCGCCTGCTGACGTCTCTCCCTGCACTAAGTGCACTGGGAAAATAGCTGAATCCAAGATGGCTGAGGCTATTCATAGGGCTGTGACATCACAGGGCTGGCTGGCTGCTGATTGGCTGCATGCATGGCATTATGGGTGATCCCACGTTCCCAGAGTTCCTTGTTCCATGTCCTCACACGTGCAGCAGCCATTGTTACCACTAATCACGAGAAAATTCGGCTTCGGTGATAATCAAATTCCACTTTGTCAACTTCGATTCGCTCATCTCTAGTGGTTATCACCCAGGTGGAGCAGGCTGTGTTAGGGGTGGTCCAGAGGATCTGGAGAAGAGGACAGGAGTGGCAGTGTCCTGATGATGATGTGTCACGGTGATGATGTGCCCGAAGGTAGTTTGGGGATGCCAATGTTTTAATGTTCATTTGGGTTTTCGGCAGGGTATGTGTTGGCAATGAAATGACGAACATGTGGTGTTAAGAGAGTCAGAGACCCAGCCAGGTTAAACTTAACAAGAGTCTCTCTTTACTGTATGCAGGACTGAAGTTGTAGTACATTCAGCAGTAGTTTGTATACAATGCAAAGTCCTACCAGATGTCCTAACATGAGCTGAACAGATGAATATGACATTAGCCTCGGATTAGTCTAGCTAAACCATGGCTGTAGTGTCCAATATTCTGGGGCACTTAGGGCATCTTAACCTGTTTGTCCTCTGCTTCAGCATGGTCTGGAATGCCTTAAGCTTGGTTAGCTTGTTGTCTCTCTCTTGTTGTAGCCATGCAGATCCTCCTCCCTTAGTTCTTGTTTGCTTGCATCTCCTGGAGTTCATGGAGGACTATGGCTCCAGGGGGTCATATAGGAAAGCAGCACATGGAGACTGCCCCCTACCTTCTCCCTCTCTACAGTTACTCTGAATAGAATATTCTGGAACTAGGGGATGTAGCCAGCCCACACCCTAAACACTAGAGAAGGCTGGGCCAGGATGATCCACCTGGCTCATGCTAGAAAAATTGTGTGCAACTGAGTGTGTAGCACATAGTATTAACATTACAAACATTATATACCAAACCAAAATGCTGTAGATACTCCCAGGTCTGGGATACTGCACTAGCAGTCATGAGGACCCATAGAGATGCTGGATAAAGTGACTGGTGTGACTCCCCAAGTAACACCAAGGTGGTGCAGGGGTGGCCTCTAATCGGCACTGTAGGACAGGCGAAAGCCATCAACCACTTTGGGCACACCCTGACATCATACAATATTTGACTAAATTTCACCAGTGCAGTCATGAAGTGATAATCCTTTGTTGCAGAATCTTGTTGAAGTCAATGCGGTGGGAGATGATGTCACTTTGTTAATCACATCTGATGATGTCACATGTAAATGTAAGATATCAAAGAAGAAATGTTATCACCAAAAAGTATTCATCCTGAAAACGGCGTCCATTATAATCCATAGAGATGGACAGACAGGCCATGAGCAATCACAAAGGGCTGTGACATTTTGGCCCTCTTTGTACAAACCGGATTCCAAAAAAGTTGGGACACTATACAGATCGTGAATAAATACTGAATGCAATGATGTGGAGGTGCCAACTTCTAATATTTTATTCAGAATAGAACATAAATCACGGAACAAAAGTTTAAACTGAGAAAATGGACCATTTTAAGGGAAAAATATGTTGAATCAGAATTTCATGGTGTCAACAAATCCCCAAAAAGTTGGGACAAGGCCATTTTCACCGCTGTGTGGCATCTCCCCTTCTTCTTACAACACTCAACAGACGTCTGGGGACCGAGGAGACCAGTTTCTCCAGTTTAGAAATAGGAATGCTCCCCCATTCTTGTCTAATACCGGCCTCTAACTGTTCCATCGTCTTGGGCCTTCTTTGTTGCACCTTCCTCTTTATGATGCGCCAAATGTTCTCTATAGGTGACAGATCTGGACTGCAGACCGGCCATTTCAGTGCCCGGATCCTTCTCCTACGCAGCCATGAGGTTGTGATTGATGCAGAATGTGGTCTGGCATTATCTTGTTGGAAAATGCAGGGTCTTCCCTGAAAGAGATGACGTCTGGATGGGAGCAGATGTTGTTCTAGAACCTGAATATATTTTTCTGCATTGATGGTGCCTTTCCAGACATTCAAGCTGCCCATGCCACACGCACTGATGCCACCCCATACCATCAGAGATGCAGGCTTCTGAACTGAGCGTTGATAACAACTTGGGTTGTCCTTGTCCTCTTTGGTCCGGATGACATGGCGTCCCAGATTTCCCAAAAGAACTTTGAATCGTGACTCGTCTGACCACAGAACAGTCTTCCATTTTGCCACACTCCATTGTAAATGATCCCTGGCCCAGTGAAAACGCCTGAGCTTGTGGATCTTGCTTAGAAATGGCTTCTTCTTTGCACTGTAGAGTTTCAGCTGGCAGCGGCGGATGGCGCGGTGGATTGTGGTCACTGACAATGGTTTCTGGAAGTATTCCTGAGCCCAATCTGTGATTTCCTTTACAGTAGCATTCCTGTTTGTGGTGCAGTGTCGTGTAAGGGCCCGGAGATCACGGGCATCCAGTATGGTTTTACCGCCTTGACCCTTACGCACAGAGATTGTTCCAGATTCTCTGAATCTTCGGATGATGTTCTGCACAGTTGATGATGATAGATGCAAAGTCTTTGCAATGTTTCGCTGGGTAACACCTTTCTGATATTGCTCCACTATCTTTCTGCGCAACATTGTGGGAATTGGTGATCCTCTCCCCATCTTGGCTTCTGAGAGACACGGCCGCTCTGAGAAGCTCTTTTTATACCCAATCATGTTGCCAATTGACCTAATTAGTGTTAATTGGTCTTCCAGCTCTTCGTTATGCTCAAATTTACTTTTTCCAGCCTCTTATTGCTACATGTCCCAACTTTTTTGGGATTTGTTGACACCGTGAAAATTTGAATCAACGTATTTTTCCTTTAAAATGATACATTTACTCGGATTAAACGTTTGATCTGTCATCTACGTTCTATTACAAATAACATAGTGACATTTGCCGTCTCCACATCATCGCATTCAGTTTTTATTCACAATTTGTTTAGTGTCCCAACTTTTTTGGAATCCGGTTTTTACTTGCTAAAGTCTATGTCAGTAGAGTCTATGGCTGGCAATAGTTTATCGGCAATAGATTATATTAGAGATGAGCGAATTTCATACTTTGAAATTCGTTCACACTTCGTTTGGTGGTAAAAGCAAAACTGCGTTATGGATTCCGTTGCCACGGACCATAAATAAATTCTATGACGGAATGCCATCATAATAGAAGTCTATGGGCTGCAAAACGGATCTGTCCCGTTTCCCTTATGCAGGGGAGTCCTCTCCTGACCCCGAGTCCTCTCCTGCATAACAGAAATGGGACGGATTTTTTTTTTGCAGCCCATAGACTTCTATTATGGCGGAATCAATAACGGAATCCCTCTAAAGGCATTCCGTTATGCATTCCATCATAGAATTGCGTTATGGTCCGTGGTAACGGAATCCATAATGCAATTCTGCTTTTACCACAAAACGTAGCGTGAACAAATTTGATAACAAGAAATTCGCTCATCTCTAGCCTGGATGTGTCCAAGTGTGAAGAGTGTGTGAGCGGTTCTCCCCACAGCAGCAAAGTCTGAATAGCCGAAGTAGCAGGTCAGCTTGCTGATTGTTATGGGTGGCCATGCAAATTCCAAGTTCTACAATTCTCCATCTCTCTCTTAATCTTGCAGTAATTTACACTGAGATCTCCAGAGCCTGAGAAGATGGACCATATAAAACAGCTTCCTCTCTCACTGAACTCTTCCCTAAGACTAACTGAGGTGGGGTGGATCTTGGGTCCCCACCTAACCTCTTGCAAAAGTCTGAACCAGGAGTATTATCCCTGGTTGTGCTAGCCATATGTAGTACCCCTGAACTGGGGGTAATGTAATGTTATGCGTTCCAGTAAGTGGAGCAGTTGATAGCAAATGGTTGGCAGGAACAGGGCTAACCATCCTGTTCCTCCAACCTTGGTAGGAGTGGGCTGGTCCCGCTTTCTGCCTGGAAGGGGAGATCCAGTGTAGCCTTAGGAGGGAGAGGAAGCACACTACAGAGCTCCTGCTCCATTGTAAAGATTCTCCAGAGAGACCAACTTCATTTAGCATCAAGAAAACACTTGAGAGACAAGGCAGTGAACGAAATCCTACATTTCAGACACTGCTGCAAGGTGAGGGACTACAGCTCAGACACCCATCAAGTCTGAGCCTGACAGTGGACAACTGGTGCCAGAACTGCACTCTGTTTTCATTGCTGCTGTACTCAGTAAAGGAGACTGTTCTACGTTCATTTCTGGCCTCATTCTTCAAATCACATTTGCATTGCACCGATCTCCGGGGGGCAATGACCTGAGGGAGTACACCATGACACAATAGTTCATCAGGGCCACTACCACTCCTATCTTCTGTACCGTCTACTCAGAGGTTCGCCGCACACACACAGCTATGCCAGGCAGAAGACATAACAATACATGGCATAACATTAAATATCAAAACATTAGCAGATAACCCCTGATCTGGGGAACGGCATATACCTGAGTAGGGACTCCCCTGGGCTCCTTGGAAGACCCTGATGAGGCCCCTGGTAGCAATTAATGAAAGTCGTTACCTTGAGAAGGAAAGCTGAAAATTCTGTTAATTGAGGAGGAAATATCAGGACAGAATTAAAAAACTAAAGATCAGAGAAGGAGGGCGTGACATCTACGCTACCATGTAATATGGGTGGTGAGGCTGCCTGGAACCTCTCCCATCCATTCTTACATCGCCCCCTTACCCACAATGCATTGGGTCATTAGACATTATATTCAGCCATGTCTACCTGTCTCACTGGGTTAGCTTTGTGACATGTCAGTTTCACGGCACACAATGTCTAGTGCTCTGAGCTGCTCAGCAGTGGAGACAGTGGGGTCAGCACAGCGGTGATATCCAGAGGAATAGCTTGATGCTCCATACGAGGGTCCCAATCCCCTGTGCCCCTTATAATACTGTTTGTTTCTTATGGGGTAGAGGGCCCGAGTACAACTGCTACCACAGCATCCCTTAGGATGTATGTTGGTCTTCTCAACGACACCATATCGCCCCTTGCTGTTTCATATGCTTAGGTAGACCTTTTTTCCATGTTCCTCATATTTTTGCACACAACTACTGTATGTTTAACCCTTTAACCCTGTGCTTTCCATGGTGGTGAGATTCGGGGACATTCGTGGAGCTCGCTGGCTCCTTTCCACATTGAGCGAGTTCCTCTCCTTGTTGCAGAAAGCCACCATGGCTTCAGCAGGACTGGGAATGGATCCTATATAGCACAAGTCCCTCAGAGGGTCCTGCTGTTGGTACCATGGAGGGCAGCCATACCGCCGCCTGCAGTTGGTGCCGGGATGCACTGTGAGGATGGCAGGACAACACTGGGGGCCACATATCTGCCGTTGCCATAAGGGTCCGCTCCATGCTTCTGAATGTGAAGGATCCTGCAGCAGGATTTAGATAAGCCCTGTCCACATCTGCCACATGTGAACACAACCTAAGAAAGATCTGCTCAGAATGAACAGATTACCACTGGCGAGGCTGTGAACCTCAAATTTAACTGTAAATCCATTAAACTGGAACAAGGTGCCCGACATGCTCAAAAAAAGTCACTCTACGGGTGATGAAGAATCATCTAGATAGCGAGAGAAGAAGCATTAACCTTTCTGCTGAAGGAGACAGAAGATGAAGATGAAGCGAGAAATTAAGAAAAAGACAAAGGAGGCGTCAGGACAATTTACCTAAATGTAGAATTCAGAGCTCAGCTCGAGACCACAGAGTCCCTGTGAGGGCTCTGCCGGAAGATTATCTAGACCACAAGAGACGTGAGCGTAGTCAGGAACAGAGGCAAGACTCAGGACAGGCCAGAAAGGAGATGCAGGACCCCAGGCATGAGGGTATCTGCAAATGTTGGGCCTGTTCCTGCCCTCCTGATCCTACTTCCTGCCGGGAGAGGGAGTTCTAGTCTAAAAAGAGAAGGGAGATGTCAAAGCTGCCATTCTTAAGAACTAGATCTAATTCTGCTGTGAGATTTACACTCCAGAGAGATCATCAATATCCAGAACACTGATCCAGAAAGCATCAGTTCGACAAGACAGCAAAATCACAGCTTTACAGGCACTGCTGAAGGTGAGGGACTACGGCTCAGACACCCATCACCTAGGACAACCCCCAGGCCAGACAAACGTCAAGCCTGACTGTCACAGTGGACAGCTATATCCACAAGTGCTAATAAATAGTCTTCCAAGCAGCTTCCATACCTCCTCGTCTGGTGCCAGAACCTGCACTGCTAGTTACCGCTGCTGGATGTGCCGCAGGTTATATTCTGCACTAAGTAAAAAGAGATTTTTATACGTTCACTTATGGCCTGATTCTTCCAACTATATTTCTACTGCACCGATGCCCAGAGTGCAATGACCTGAGGGAGTACACTGTGACACAGCACTTCATCCTGGGGCCACTACCACTCCCATCCTCTTCAGTATTTTCTCATTATTTCTTCATTACTTTTATATTTTTAATTTTTTCATTTATTTTTTCCTTTTTTCCTTTTTTGTCCACCCTGTATTTAACATTGATTTTTAACACCTATACTTATATTGTGTAAAACTATTGTGTGTAGCTGCCGACATTTATGCTTTCTGATGGATCTCATCATAGCGTCCATTATTTGCAGTTGATAACAGGATTTCCATCTCTGGGCGCTCTCATCTTTCTTCCTTGGCTGCAGTCATTCCTAAGCACACACCAGTCACCTACATTACAACGACATTAGATGTCCCTTTACAGTATGGTCAGAGCGCTTGCCCTTTTAGCCTCACAGTACACTGAGCGCATGCGCGGGCCTCGAGCTGGGTGACGTCAGTCCTCCTGTGCGTCACCTCCTGGGAGACGCTACATTCTAACTCTCTACAATTAGGCGGCACGCCCGGCATGGCGTCCGTATCCAGAGCAAGAGTTCTCCACCTCGGCCACAGGTAACGTGTTCTTCCTGCCCTAAGGAGCTTTACTCTGGTCTCTTCTGCTCAGACTTGTACCTATTTCTTCTCCTGCTTCTTCATAGTGACCAGTTACATAGTACTTAGCAGTTATATGGTTTAGATCATTTCGTAATATCTAATAAATGCTGTTTTATATTCTTTTCAGACCCCTTGAAAAAGGTCGTTATCCGACCGAAACGTTGGGACTATTTTCATGGCCTCTTATATTGATGTATATTCTGGAGGGAAACTATGTACAAAATGATGTGAAGTTGCACATTATGTATTAAAGCATCGCTTGAAAAGAATTCTTTGGTGTCATTGACCATTGAAGGGTGTGCAGGTCTCATCCTCCAGTTTGCTTGGCAATGAGATCAAGAGAGCCATGGGCCGATCCAGAAGGAGACAATGCAGGAGCAGAGCCACTAGTCACTGCTATTGGTGGAAGGACTCTGGAACAAGGCTAGCTGAGTAGCAGTCACCCCAAAATTGAGTACATGACGTTCTCCTGTCCTTGAGACAACAGGGTATCATGACACTGGTGTAGACTTGTCCCCAAAAACGGTTTTCATTGTGACCATGTCCCTGTTTAAAGTCCTAGAAACAATTGTGAAGTAATCCACTGAGCTATTAACTTTCTTCTCAGATACAAAATCTTGACAGTTCCTCCTCAGCATTCTCAAAATAGTACATTTCATGGAGAAATCTCAGTGTTGGTAGATCTCTGCTCTACGTTCATCCTGGGGAAGACAAAGAAGTTGATCCTACAGGGTGAAGGGACGACTGGGACAACTGGGGGATTTATTGTTCATTTTTGGGATCTTTTCAAAATTTTGAAAAATATGTGAAATCTGGATCTGGGCCTAAAACCCCCAAAGAATGTGTGAGAAGCTATAGGTGTTCTGCCACAGGGTCTCACTGGCTCTTCTGTGGGGAATGTAGTTTTTTATTATGGTGGAGGTCTGTGTCAGTTGCCCAAGACTGTGACCATCATGGCCCTGTGTTCGACCAGAGCGGGCTATTTCATGGAGGCAGTGACGTGCCAAGAGGGTTGGGTGCCAGAGAAGGGACCCAACCCGGGTGCTAAATACCTTAGACACACAACTGGGTGGAGGTACACAAGTGCCCATCCCATATGGGATTGTGAAAGTGCAAAGGTCCTGTGTTCCCAATGCAGGTGGACCTTAAGCATGGAGGATGGCAGTTTTCAGACACCATATTGGAAATAGAAATGAGGGGCACTGCTCTGACTCACCAGAGTGGGCATGTCCATGCATGGCTACAGGTCCCACCTGGGAGGAGTCCAGGAAGTGTTTATAGGGTAGTCCTGGTCCCACCTAGTAAGAGGGTAGTGGTGAGCATCCACATGTATGTAATGGTTCCTGAGCAGAAGGTCTGGTGAGTAAGGTGTGCGCTGCAGAAACTGAAATACCTAGAGATAGTCAGAGCTAGATGAGGACTGGGATAACCTTCAAGTGGCTGGGCACCCAAGACTTCTCCTGCTGAGAGACTGTAAGCGCAGAAGCCTGTGAAGTCTGCTGCCAGGAACTTGTCTCTTGCATTGTCCACAAGTCCTGGGCTTCCTCAAGAGTGCTGCTAAGCCTGTGCCGCCATGACTTTATATATTTAGGCCTCATGCACACGACCGTATTTTGTTTCCGTGTCCGATTCGTTTTTTTTGCGGATAGGATGCGGACCCATTCATTTCAATGGGTCCACAAAAAACGCGGACAGCACACCGTGTGCTGTCTGCATCAGTAAGTCCGTTCCGTTACTCCGCCCCAAAAATAGTGCATGTCCTATTTTTTTCTAGTTTGCGGAACGTCATCCGTTTTTTTTGCGGATCCGCAATTTGCGGACCGCAAAACACATACGGTCGTGTGCATGTAGCCTTATACTGTATATATGCTCCCTACAATCCAGCCACCGCGCTGCTCTCCAGCCATCATCCTCCTTTCCCTGGTCTGAGTACACACAACTGTGGCATCTCTGGGTCCCTATAGGATGCCGGTGGTCCGGTTTAGTTCCCTAGGGCAGCGGTCCGGGCCCTGGGGGATGGTCTGCTGGGCCGCGGCGATCAGGGCAGTCTTTAACGCTGTACTAATGAAGCGCTTCCATTATGGAAGCGCTTCATTAGTACAGAAGGACCAGGAAGCGGTGAAGGATCTGTACTCACCACTTCCTGGTCCTCGGCTCGCTATCGGCTGTGCAGGGCTGCGCACAGCGTGAGGTCTCTCTGTGACCTCACACTGTGCGCCGCTATACACAGCCGACAGCAGAATGAAGAGGATCGCGATGGTGACCAGGAGCAGGAGAGGTAAGTGGTTTATTTTATTTTATTTGCACTGGGGACTGATGGCTGACCTGGGGGACATTGGGCAGACATGAGGGGCTAATGGGGGGCTTATGGCTGACAAGAGGGGCTAATGAAGGCTTATGGCTGACATGAGGGGCTAATGGGGGGCTTATGGCTGACATGAGGGGCTAATGGGTGCTTATGGCTGACATGAGGGGCTAATGGGGGGCTTATGGCTGACATGAGGGGCTAATGGGTGGCTTATGGCTGACATGAGGGGCTAATGGGGGGCTTATGGCTGACATGAGGGGCTAATGGGGGGCTTATGGCTGACATGAGGGGCTAATGGGAGGCTTATGGCTGACATGAGGGGCTAATGGGGGCTTATGGCTGACATGAGGGGCTAATGGGGGGCTTATGGCTGACATGAGGGGTTAATGGGGGTTTATGGCTGACATTGGGAAGGTTTATGGCTGACATTGGGGGGGTTATGGCTGACATTGGGGGGGTTTATGGCTGACATTGGGGGGGTTATGGCTGACATTGGGGAGGTTTATGGCTGACATTGGGGGGGTTTATGGCTGACATTGGGGGGTTATGGCTGACATTGGTGAGGTTTATGGCTGACATTGGGGGGGTTATGGCTGACATTCGGGGGGTTTATGGCTGACATTGGGGGGGTTTATGGCTGACATTGGGGAGGTTTATGGCTGACATTGGGGGGGTTTATGGCTGACATTGTGGGCTGATAGATGGCTAAAGGTTTGGGGGTCTGATCTGAGGTCTGATTAACATTGGGGGTCTGATTGCTGGTCTGACCTGAGGTGTAATGAAAAAAGTTTTTTTTGTATTGTTCTCCTCTAAAACTAGGTGCATCTTATAGGGTGAAAAATACGGTACAGTGCAGCAGAAACCAGTGCAGCAGAGACCAGTGCTGCAGAGACCAGTGCCAGTTTATATAGTCGTTATATAGTGTTATATATTTTAATATGCACCTTGTGTTTTGTTATGCGCGTGAATCGGTCAGCCCTGCCCACCCCCTAAGCCCCGCCCCCGCTAGTATTTCATGAGACGATTCATTAACGAATAATTATGATGAAAAAAAATCAATAATTTTAACCCTTAAAATGTACAAATTTGAAACTGTTCTTATTTCTTGGACACAAAAGACAGAAAATCAGACTGGTGCCTCCATCCCGGTGCATGGAGACAACACATGATGTCATATGAGATGCGCAGCCTGGTTTCTTGCTGTTCCACTCATCGTCTATCTCAAGCCTCTGATCAGAGATACACTCTTCGCACACTGGATGATATGACGGCTGAGAGCACTTGTGGCATTGTCTGTGCAGGAACACAGCTCATTTGATCATCATTGACATCCGGAGTTTAATTGAAGGAGCTTCCTATTGTGCGGTTCACTGCACTTGACATTCAGCCATGCTTTCTGTGCTCCTTACTGAAGTTGAGAATGGAACACAAAGTTTCCCATAGAGATAGGACCTCGTTTCTTAGGAGGTTGGGAGGTTGAATTCAGTCCTGTAGATGGGAGAGAGCTCACTCTCCAGATAATAGAATAAAAGGTGAAGTTGTGTCATATAAAAGTAAACGGCTTCATATTCTGACATTGAATCACAAGTGTTTTGTCCAAGCATTTGATGTATATCACCAATGTCCTATAAATTACAGGTGGTACTGTCCTGCCCAAGCACATCACAGGAGACCTCAGCTAACTGCAGAGCACTTAGGGTACAGACACACGTTAGGGTTTATTTAATGGTACTTTTTAAGTCAAAATCAAGAGTTGACGGTGTCTCTCTCTATGGAATCTTTCCCTACAACTTTACTCTCTCCAGTTCTCTCGTGATGGTGTCTTAACATGTTTCCCACCACTTTGCAGAAGAGTCTTAATAGCTCAGTTGCTTGATCACTGTGCTGACTAGTATACCATAGCTTACAGATCTTCTGTGGCCTAGGACCCTGCAGGCTTTCTGGAGTAGTGTCCTCACAGATGAGCTGCCTCAATGGTCCACATGGCCTGGGGGAGCGGGAGATGGATCACATTCTCCCTCATTCCTCACTCTACATTCTTAGTCTCAGTCTCACTAGCTCAGCCCCACCCTTGGCAGACAGTCGGACCAGTCTACTCCTACCAAGAGGGGAGGAATGGAATGGCAAGTTGAAAGTTATATTTCTGTTGCCAACCATTTCAAACCATAGTCCATCTGCTGGTGAACAAGGTGTATAGCATTCTATTGCACTGAAACACATACAAGAAACCAGCAATTAAAGAAATACAATAGTAGTACCCCCCAGGTCTGGGTACTACATCCGTACCCCAAAACCATTATATACATGTAAATAAATAACTGGACCCCAAGCTGATATGTGGGCGAAAAAGAGGTCGGCCACAGCTTTATTCGTAAAAACACAGAGGACCTTGGTTTTAATGAACCATTAAAATCACATTACCTCCCGATGAACACATGGTCCATTATTTTCTGGGAGACATCAAGAAACAAGGGGGTTTAGTTAAGTGGAGTTATTCAGCCCAATCCTTACCTATGTTAGTTCTTTTTTCCTGAGATTGAGTCATGTTCCGTGTCTTCGCAGCTATCACCATCTGGACCTCGGTGAGCAGAGGCCCCTCAGGACAGAGGTCTTTCGGATCTTTCTGTAAACACATATTCCCTGAAGGTTTTCTCATTAATGAGGTCTAATTACTGAGTTTATCTGGCGTCTCCAGGGGTCAGAGAGATTTCTGGACACTGATATATACTGGTGGCAAGTGCACTGATGACTGGGGAGACGACCAGTACTCTACTATACGAGGTGAGTCATCTCGTGCATTAAGGGTCAGGTATTAGGAGATATTCATGAAGAATAATAGGATCATCTTTTACTCAATTTTAAGTCATCAAGTAATACAAAGGCTGGAAAACCTTACTTCGCATCTCCCTCTATAGTAACACGCTCTCCCTGTCCACAAACATCATGGAGCAGAAGTAACCATTGGGCCCCACTCTATTATGACCAGCATCAGGAGCTGGTGGACACCCTTCCCCAATTTATTGGCATAAACCTAGGTATAAATCACAAAGTCCTCAAATCAAGTCTGTTGCCAAAATTAGGTTGTTGTGAGTGCCTGCACATAATTATCCTCTTTAAGATCTAGATTCCCCTTTCTTCTCTGTGGTACAGGAGACTTTTTTCTCTTTTCCAAGAGCTTTGGCCCTTCTTTGAGCAGTGCCCACCAGTTATCATAAACTGGTGTTATCTCTATTGATGTGAATTCTGGTGCCCAACTATAAGTCAAGTTGATATTCTTCCACATGGCTTGTTCTGCTGGCTCTGTGGTCTGGTCGTGCTTTGCTACTGCAGACTTAGTAAAGTGGTCCACAATAGCAAATACTTGTGCCTCATAGGGATTATTGTATTTACAGATAATCCATCAACATCAGATGCAGGACAGAGAAGATCTGGATGTCGCCTATCGGGGTTCACTGTTACCCTGTTGTGTGGCAGATTTTGCAGTCTTCTAATTCCACTTTCTATAGTTGAGGTGGTGAAAAAACTGCTGGCGCCAGGCAGATGTTCTTGCTGGTCCCAAATGACCTTTCTCATGCATCGAGTTTACTGCCCCTCTGAGCTCACTGTCTGGAAATACAATTTCCCAAGGCCTACCTCCGTCAGTACCTCTACCTTTCAGTATGTTATATCTTCACAGGGATCCAGCCAGTCATGCTGCTGAAGCAGTACTTTTCCTAATGGTGTCAGTTGGGCTGGAGTGCCTCAATGACACTCTTTCTTATAGTCTTGACTTTATCGTACCATCACTACTTGCTTTTCCACTCTTCAGTGGACTACTACATCCACAGAGATGTTGAGGGTTCTGTACTACAGATAGGGGCATTATCCATGCCACACCACACAATCAGAATGAAGTTGGCGATGGACCTCCAATGTCCCCATGGCTATATCCCATTTAGTACCTTGTACTTGTACTTGAACTTGCTTAAACTATCCGCAGCTGTTCTTAGGCTCCCAGACTGGCAGTCTCCAAATGCTCTAGGGCAGTCAACAGAACATCACATTAACAGTTATCAGTGCCAGGTTGGGCAAATTGTATTCTTCTGTCCATTTCTTAATGTTTTTCTAACATGGACAACCACTTGCTTCCTGCAATCCCGATCTTGAGGCAGGATGGCTTCTATTAGTGTACAGGAAAAAGGTTTGGTGTACTGCTTTTTGAATCCAGAGGGAAAACAAACCAGGCTGGTGTAGTGAGCTGCATTTATATTTATATAAGGAGATATATAACGCGAGTTTGACCGCGACGCGTGGTTGATTAAGTGTGGTTGCGTAAGTGTGTGACTTAAGATTAAGTGACTTTAGATTCAGGGACTTCAGTGGGGACTGCAATTTGCCAGTTTCTTAGCACTACATTATATTGTATTTTTCGCTTTTGTGGTGTAATCCCCATTTAGTATGTGTTGCACAATTGACAGCGCAGTCCAGTGCACATCTTGCACGATGTCTGCAGTCTTGGAACAGCCGTTCCAGGGTGTATATCTTTGTTCTAGATGTGAGCAAATTACCCGTTTGGAATCGCAAATCGAGTCTCTAAATGGGCAAGTTGCACTGAGAGGCATTGACAATTTGCAAAAGAGTTTGCTTCTCACCGAGCAAGCACTCTTTGGGGTAGATGAGGGGGAGGGTGACAGAGAGGAGGCAGAGGAAAGTGAGGGAGCTAGCTGGGTAACAGTTAGAAAGCGGGGTAGAGGGAAGAATGCCAGGGAGGCTAGCCCTGATCTGACACACCCCAACAAGTTTGCACGTTTGGCAGATGAGGGGGATGTCAGTCCAGGGACGGCACTGCTGCAGCCGGACACTTCCTCTGCCAGTCAGGGGAATGCCAGCTCCAGTGAGCAGGGCACCAGGAGAGCCGGGCAGGCCAGACGGGTACTGGTAGTGGGAGACTCAATTATTAGGGGAACAGATAGGGAAATCTGTCACAAAGACCGTGATCGCCGAACAGTGTGCTGTCTTCCTGGCGCTAGAGTTCGACACATCGCGGATCGGGTTGACAGATTACTGGGAGGGGCTGGAGAAGATCCAGCAGTCATGGTCCATATCGGAACCAATGACAAAGTTAAGGATAGGTGGAGAGTCCTTAAAAATGATTTCAGGGATTTAGGTCAAAAGCTTAGGGCAAGGACCTCAAAGGTAGTATTTTCCGAAATACTGCAGGTACCACGGGCCACACAAGAAAGGCAGCGGGAGATAAGGGAGATTAACAAGTGGCTCAAGAACTGGTGTAGGAAGGAGGGGTTTGGGTTCCTGGAGAACTGGGCCGACTTCTCTATCGGCTACAGGCTCTATCGTAGGGACGGGCTGCACCTCAATGGGGAAGGGGCAGCTGTGCTGGGGAGAAAGATGGCTAGAAGGTTGGAGGAGTGTTTAAACTAGGGACTGGGGGGGAGGGTAATTACGTTATAGGACGGGAAGATAGCGCAGATAGAGACCGGGGGCAAGGTAATGGGACTGGGGGAGGAATGGAAGGAGGGACTAGAACAATTCAGAAGGAAAGGTGTAGGGTAAAAAATATACATAAACCTCTCAAATGTATGTATACTAATGCCGGAAGCCTGACTAATAAACCGGGGAACTGCAATTAGTGATGTGTGAGGAGGACTATGACATAGTGGGAATAACTGAGACACGGCTGGATGATAGCTATGACAGTGGGAATAACTGAGACACGGCTGGATGATAGCTATAACAGTGGGAATAACTGAGACATGGCTGGATGATAGCTATGACAGTGGGAATAACTGAGACATGGCTGGATGATAGCTATGACAGTGGGAATAACTGAGACACAGCTGGATGATAGCTATGACAGTGGGAATAACTGAGACACGGCTGGAGGATAGCTATGACAGTGGGAATAACTGAGACATGGCTGGATGATAGCTATGACAGTGGGAATAACTGAGACATGGCTGGATGATAGCTATGACAGTGGGAATAACTGAGACATGGCTGGATGATAGCTATGACAGTGGGAATAACTGAGACACGGCTGGATGATAGCTATGACTGGGCAGTTCATGTACAGGGTTACAGTTGTTTAGAAAGGATCGTCAAAACCGGAGAGGGGGGGAGGGGTCTGCCTTTATGTAAAGTCCGGTCTAAAGCCCACACTCCGCGAAGATATAAGTGAGGGACATGAACATGTGGAGTCTCTGTGGGTAGAGATACATGGAGCTAAAAACAATAATAAATTTCTAATAGGAGGTTACTATAAACCACCTAATATACCGGAGTCCACAGAAAATCTACTACTAAACGAGACAGACGAGGCGGCAAATCATAATGAGGTGGTTATTATGGGGGAACTCCGCAGATATAGACTGGGAAACTGAGACCTGTATATCTCATAAGGGAAACAGGTTCTTGGCAATAACCAAAGACAATTACCTCTCCCAACTGGTTCAGGACCCAACTAGAGGGACGCCAATACTGGACTTAGTATTAACCAATAGGCCTGACAGAACAACAGACGTGCAGGTCGGGGGACACCTGGGAAATAGTGACCATAAAGTAATAACCTTCCAATTATCATTCAAAAGAGGGTTTCTACAGGGAGGAACAAAAATGCCAAACTTCAAAAAATCAAAATTTAGCCAACTAAGAGAGGCCATAGGCCGAACTAACCGGGACAAAGTCCTCAAAAATAAAAATACAGCCACAAAATGGGATATCTTTAAAAGCGTCCTAAAATCTCATTGTGAGAGGTACATACCGTATGGGAATAAAGGGTTAAGGAACAAAAAGAAACCAATGTGGATAAACAGAACTGTAAAGAAAGCAATAAATGACAAAAAGAAAGCATATAAAACACTAAAACAGGAGGGGAGCGAGGAAGCACTGAAAAACTATAAGGAAAAAAATAGAACATGTTAAAAACAAATAAAAGCGGCCAAACTAGAGACCGAGAGATTAATTGCCAAAGAGAGTAAAACTAACCCTAAAATGTTCTTCAATTATATAAATGTTAAAAAGTATAAATCTGAAGGTGTCGGCCCTTTAAAGAGTAATGAGGGGGGAGTCGCAGAGAGCGACGAGGAGAAAGCAAAGCTGTTAAATATTTTTTTCTCCAATGTATTTACTGAGGAAAATAAACTGTCAGATGACATGCAGAATGCAAAAATAAATTCCCCATTAAAAGTGTCCTGTCTGACCCAGGAAGAAGTACATCAGCGACTTAAAAAGATTAAAATAGACAAATCGCCAGGACCAGATGGCATACACCCCCGTATCCTAAGGGAATTAAGTAATGTCATAGCCAGACCCTTATTTCTGATATTTGCAGATTCTATACTGACAGGGAATGTCCCACAGGATTGGCACATGGCAAATGTGGTTGTCACCACCAGACATCTGAGAAGCTCTGACAGATGTCTTTCAGAACCTCCTCCTTGAGCTCCGATTGTGGTTGATGGTAATCTTGAATTTCAGGTCTCTAGGATTGTGGATTCTCGTGTTGTCCGCGGTTCTCTCCAGTACCTCGTTCATTGGGAGGGTTATGGTCCTGAGGAGAGGATGTGGGTCCCAGTGACGGACATTAAGGCCACTCGTCTCATCAGGGCTTTCCATAGGTCCCATCCTAAGAAGCTGAGCTCTGAGTGTCCGGAGTCCACTCGTAGAAGGAGGGGTACTGTCACTACCAGACATCTGAGAAGCTCTGACAGATGTCTTTCAGAACCTCCTCCTTGAGCTTCCTTTTGTTTTGCTTTCATTTTCTCATCTCGTTAGCCTCTCTCAGCTGTGATGTAGTTGCACTGATTGCATCCCTTTAAATTCCTTCCCAGACTGCTTCACTTTGCGGTTTATATTCCTTCCTGGAGTGTGTGCATGCTGATCTTACTTCTGAGTCTTCTACAGATAAGTTTTATTCATTAATTTGTGTTTTTCTGTTTGCTGGATACCAGGTGACCCTGACTCCCTCCGTATCAAGTGTAGGGAGCTGGTGGCCATGTCCCCTCACTATTATAGGGTGTTCAGGTGTCATACAGTCGAGGTACGAGGATATGCGATCATCTACCATTGGGATTTTTGCATAGGCTGAGCAGTCAGGGAGAGAGCCAGGTCTGATGCAGGGCTCTCCCTTTTGTTCCTTAGTTTTGGATCCAGTTAGTCGGATATTCATTTTGTGTCTTTTAGTTTCCTGTACACCTTCCTTGACATTATAAACCGCCAAAACCGTCTCAAGCATGGATCCGGTTTCAGTTTTGACTGAACGCATGCAGGGTCTTTCATTGGAGGTAGCAGATCTCCGTGAGACTCTTTCTCAGTTTCAGGTGACCGGTTCAGCTTGCGTTCATGGAGTTTGTTCTGAGCCTAAGATCTCGCTCCCGGATACGTTCTCCGGGGGTAGTGAGAATTTTGTTTGTTTTAGAGAGGCTTGCAAAATCCATTTTCGCCTACTTCACCATTCCTCTGGTGATGAGGAACGGAGGGTGGGAATCATCATCTCGCTGCTCAGAGATAACGCTCAGTCCTGGGCCTTTTCGCTGCCGGTGGGGGCACAGCCCCTCCGTTCAGTGGATGAATTCTTTTTAGCCCTGGGTCAGATATATGATGATCCGGAGTCTAGACTACGTCTTTTATGCCAGGGTAAACAGTCCGCAGAAATATACTGCTCAGAATTTTGGAGATGGGCAGCTGATACTGGTTGGAATGATGCTGCACTCCGAAGTCAATCTTGCCATGGTCTTTCAGAGGGATTGAAAGATGCATTTGCCTTTCATGAGAGACCTACCTCCTTGGACTCTGCCATGTCTCGGGCTGTTCGTATTGACAGGCGTCTTGGAGAGAGAGAGGAGAAATCACTCCTTTCTGTCATACTCAGTCCCAGGACAGTGCGGCGGTCTCATTCACTGCACAGGGGTCTCAGTCGCTCTCAATCCCTTCTGAGCAGGAGCCCATGCAGCTCTGTTTGATTGCCTCCGACAGTGGAAGATTCAGTCCTCATAGGAAGGTTTGTTTCTGTTGTGGGGATATAAATCATTTGGCAAATGTTTGTCCCTCTAGGAGATTCAGACAGTCTTTTGAGAGTAATAAAGAAACTAAAAGAAAAAAATCCTTTAAAAATGTTCCATCAGTTACCATTGGCAGGGTTGATGCGGAAATTGAAGGTTTTCCGTTTGCTTGTAATTCCCGTTTTGTCCTACCTGCCAGGGTGGCGCTAGAGAGCAAGAACATTTTTTGTGAGATTTTTGTAGATAGTCGAGCAGCTGTCAATCTTATTGATAATCAATTGGCTATAACTCATGGTTTCCAGGTATGCACTTTGGGAAAGGATATACCTGTTTTTGCTATTGATTCCGCTCCACTTTCTCAGAAATCGTTAAAGGGCATAGTTCACAATATCCGTTTGATTGTGAGTGATGCTCATGTTGAGGATGTGTCATGTTTTGTCCTCAGCGGGTTGCCTACTCCTCTTGTGTTGGGGCTACCCTGGCTCACTAAACATAACCCCACCATTGATTGGCAAGCGAGGCAAATAAATGGTTGGAGTGACTTTTGCAGACAGAATTGCCTCACGACATCTGTTTCTGAGGTTTCCACTAAGACTGTACCATCTTTTCTCTCTGAATTTTCGGATGTCTTCTCTGAGAGTGGTGTTCAGGACTTGCCCCCGCACAGGGAGTACGATTGCCCTATTAATCTCACCCCAGGCGCCAAGCTGCCTAAATCTCGTTTATACAATCTCTCCCAACCTGAAAGGGTCGCTATGCATGCTTATATCTCTGAGAGTCTGAGAAAGGGACACATACGACCCTCGAAGTCACCTGTTGCCGCTGGTCTTTTCTTTGTTAAGAAAAAAGATGGTTCCTTAAGACCATGTCTGGATTTCAGGGAGCTGAACAGTATCACAATTCGTGACCCTTATCCGCTTCATTTGATCCCGGACCTGTTTAACCAGATTGTTGGGGCTAAAGTTTTTTACAAGTTGGATCTAAGAGGGGCATACAACCTGGTCAGGGTCAGAGAAGGAGACGAATGGAAGACGGCCTTCAATACCCCTGAGGGCCATTTTGAGAATTTGGTTATGCCTTTTGGTTTGATGAATGCTCCAGCCGTCTTTCAGCATTTTGTGAACAGCATTTTTTATCACTTTGCGGTTTATATTCCTTCCTGGAGTGTGTGCATGCTGATCCTACTTCTGAGTCTTCTACAGATAAGTTTTGTTCATTCATTTGTGTTTTTCTGTTTGTTGGTACCAGGTGACCCTGACTCCCTCCGTATCAAGTGTAAGGAGCCGGTGGCCGTGTCCCCTCACTATTATAGGGTGTTCAGGTGTTATACAGTCGAGGTATGAGGATATGCGATCATCTACCATTGGGATTTTCGCATAGGCTGAGCAGTCAGGGAGAGAGCAAGGTCTGATGCAGGGCTCTCCTTTTTGTTCCTTCGTTTTGGATCCAGTGAGTCGGATATTCATTTTGTGTCTTCTAGTTTCCTGTACACCTTCCTTGACAGTGGTACCAATATTCAAAAAGGGTCCAAAAACAGAGCCTGGAAACTATAGGCCGGTAAGTTTAACATCTGTTGTGGGTAAACTGTTTGAAGGTTTTCTGAGAGATCCTATGTTAGAGCATCTTAACGGAAATAAGCAAATAACGCCATATCAGCACGGCTTCATGAGGGATCGGTCATGTCAAACTAATTTAATCAGTTTCTATGAGGAGGTAAGTTCTAGACTTGACAGCGGCGAATCAATGGATGTCGTGTATCTGGACTTCTCCAAAGCATCTGACACTGAACCACAGAAAAGGTTAGCATATAAAATGAGAATGCTCGGACTGGGAGAAAACGTCTGTAAGTGGGTAAGTAACTGGCTCAATGATAGAAAACAGAGGGTGGTTATTAACGGTACACACTCAGATTGGGTCACTGTCACTAGTGGGGTACCTCAGTGGTCAGTACTGGAGGGGTCACTGTCACTAGTGGGGTACCTCAGGGGTCAGTATTGGCCCCTATTCTCTTCAATATATTCATTAATGATCTTGTAGAAGGTTTGCATAGTAAAATATCAATTTTCGCAGATGACACTAAACTGTGTAAAGTAATTAACACTGAAGAGGACAGTATACTGTATATATATACTACAGAGGACAGTAACTGTGTATATATACTACAGAGGACAGTATACTGTATATATAGTACAGAGGACAGTATACTACTACAGAGGCATCTGGATAGATTGCAGGCTTGGGCAGATAAGTGGCAGATGAGGTTTAACACTGACAAATGTAAAGTTATGCACATGGGAAGGAATAATGCAAGTCACCCGTACATACTAAATGGTAAATCACTCGGTAACACTGACATGGAAAAGGACCTAGGAATTTTAATAAACAGCAAACTAAGCTGCAAAAACCAGTGTCAGGCAGCTGCTGCCAAGGCCAATAAGATAATGGGTTGCATCAAAAGGGGCATAGATGCCCGTAATGAGAACATAGTCCTACCACTTTACACATCATTAGTCAGACCAGACATGGAGTACTGTGTAGAGTTCTGGGCTCCAGTGAACAAGGCTCCATAGCAGAGCTGGAGAAGGTCCAGAGAAGGGCAACTAAAGTAATAACTGGAATGGGGCAACTACAGTACCCTGAAAGATAATCAAAATTAGGGTTATTCACTTTAG
The DNA here is from genome assembly GCF_014858855.1 of Bufo gargarizans. Taxonomy (NCBI): domain Eukaryota; kingdom Metazoa; phylum Chordata; class Amphibia; order Anura; family Bufonidae; genus Bufo; species Bufo gargarizans. The sequence goes on along the minus strand of NC_058082.1, from coordinate 14,020,505 downwards.
AAAAAGACGACTGAGGGGAGATCTAATTACTATGTATAAATATATCAGGGGTCAGTACAGAGATCACTCCCATCATCTGTTTATCCCCAGGACTGTGACTGTGACGAGGGGACATCCTCTGCGTCTGGAGGAAAGAAGGTTTGTACACAAACATAGAAGAGGACTCTTTACGGTAAGAGCAGTCAGACAATGGACTCTGTACTGTAAGAGCAGTGAGACTATGGACTCTGTACTGTAAGAGCAGTGAGACTGTGGACTCTTTACTGTAAGAGCAGTGAGACTGTGGACTCTTTACTGTAAGAGCAGTGAGACTATGGACTCTATACTGTAAGAGCAGTGAGACTATAGACTCTTTACTGTAAGAGCAGTGAGACTATGGACTCTTTACTGTAAGAGCAGTGAGACTATGGACTCTTTACTGTAAGAGCAGTGAGACTATGGACTCTATACTGTAAGAGCAGTGAGACTATGGACTCTTTACTGTAAGAGCAGTGAGACTATAGACTCTTTACTGTAAGAGCAGTGAGACTATGGACTCTTTACTGTAAGAGCAGTGAGACTATGAACTCTTTACTGTAAGAGCAGTGAGACTATGGACTCTATACTGTAAGAGCAGTGGGACTATGGACTCTTTACTGTAAGAGCAGTGAGACTGTGGACTCTTTACTGTAAGAGCAGTGAGACTATGGACTCTATACTGTAAGAGCAGTGAGACTATGGACTCTTTACTGTAAGAGCAGTGAGACTATGGACTCTATACTGTAAGAGCAGTGAGACTATGGACTCTTTACTAGGGATGAGCGAACTCGAACTGTATAGTTCGGGTTCGTACCGAATTTTGGGGTGTCCGTGACACGGACCCGAACCCGGACATTTTCGTAAAAGTCCGGGTTCGGGTTCGGTGTTCGTCGCTTTCTTCGCGCTTTTGTGACGCTTTCTTGGCGCTTTTTGAAAGGCTGCAAAGCAGCCAATCAACAAGCGTCATACTACTTGCCCCAAGAGGCCATCACAGCCATGCCTACTATTGGCATGGCTGTGATTGGCCAGAGCACCATGTGACCCAGCCTCTATTTAAGCTGGAGTCACATAGCGCCGCCCGTCACTCTGCTCTGATTAGCGTAGGGAGAGGTTGCGGCTGCGACAGTAGGGCGAGATTAGGCAGATTAACTCCTCCAAAGGACTTGATTAACTGATCGATCTGCAGCTGTGGATCATTGAGCTGCTGATCCTCAATTGCTCACTGTTTTTAGGCTGCACAGACCGTTTGTCAGTCTCATTTTTCTGGGGTGATCGGCGGCCATTTTGTGTCTTGTGGTGCGCCAGCACAAGCTGCGACCAAGTGCATTTAACCCTCAATGGTGTGGTTGTTTTTTGGCTAAAGCCTACATCAGGGTGAAGCTGTCACACCAAGTGCATTTAACCAGCAATAGTCTGTTCATTTTTTGGCCATATACAAAATCAGGGGCAAGCTGCGCCTGTCACCAAGTGCATTTAACCCTCAATGGTGTGGTTGTTTTTTGGCTAAAGCCTACATCAGGGTGAAGCTGTCACACCAAGTGCATTTAACCAGCAATAGTCTGTTCATTTTTTGGCCATATACAAAATCAGGGGCAAGCTGCGCCTGTCACCAAGTGCATTTAACCCTCAATGGTGTGGTTGTTTTTTGGCTAAAGCCTACATCAGGGTGAAGCTGTCACACCAAGTGCATTTAACCAGCAATAGTCTGTTCATTTTTTGGCCATATACAAAATCAGGGGCAAGCTGCGCCTGTCACCAAGTGCATTTAACCCTCAATGGTGTGGTTGTTTTTTGGCTAAAGCCTACATCAGGGTGAAGCTGTCACACCAAGTGCATTTAACCAGCAATAGTCTGTTCATTTTTTGGCCATATCCCAGTCTAATTCTGTCACTAAATCCATACCGGTCACCCAGCGCCTAAATACTAGGCCTCAAATTTATATCCAGCTAAATCTGTCCCTAGTGCTGTAGCTGGGCGAGTTATTTAGTGTCCGTTCAAGCACATTTCTTGTTCTGGGTTGAAATACAATTCCCAATTTAGCAATTTCATAATTTAGTGGTTCCTGCTATATCAGAGCTATTTGAAATCTATCCCAAAAAGGGTATATAATATTGAAGGTGCACATTGGGTCATTCAGAATAACTTCACACACACCCGCTACTGTGTATTTCCAAGTCTAATTCTGTCACTAAACCCATACCTGTCACCCAGCGCCTAAATACTAGGCCTCAAATTTAAATCCCTCTAAATCTCTCGTTACCCACCGCTGTACTGTTGTTGCTGGGCAAGATATTTAGTGTCCGTCAAAGCACATTTTTTGTTCTGGGTTGAAGTACAATTCCCAATTTAGCAATTTCATAATTTAGTGGTTTCCTGCTATATCAGAGCTATTTGAAATCTATCCCTAAAAGGGTATATAATATTGAAGGTGCACATAGGGTCATTCAGAATAACTTCACACACACGCTTCTGTGCATTTCCAAGTCTAATTCTGTCACTAAATCCATACCTGTCACCCAGCGCCTAAATACTAGGCCTCAAATTTAAATCCCTCTAAATCTCTCGTTACCCACCGCTGTACTGTTGTTGCTGGGCAAGATATTTAGTGTCCGTCAAAGCACATTTTTTGTTCTGGGTTGAAGTACAATTCCCAATTTAGCAATTTCATAATTTAGTGGTTTCTGCTATATCAGAGCTATTTGAAATCTATCCCTAAAAGGGTATATAATATTGAAGGTGCACATAGGGTCATTCAGAATAACTTCACACACACGCTTCTGTGCATTTCCAAGTCTAATTCTGTCACTAAATCCATACCGGTGACCCAGCGCCTAAATACTAGGCCTCAAATTTAAATCCCTCTAAATCTCTCGTTACCCACCGCTGTACTGTTGTTGCTGGGCAAGATATTTAGTGTCCGTCAAAGCACATTTTTTGTTCTGGGTTGAAGTACAATTCCCAATTTAGCAATTTCATAATTTAGTGGTTCCTGCTATATCAGAGCTATTTGAAATCTATCCCAAAAGGGTATATAATATTGAAGGTGCACATTGGGTCATTCAGAATAACTTCACACACACCCGCTACTGTGTATTTCCAAGTCTAATTCTGTCACTAAACCCATACCTGTCACCCAGCGCCTAAATACTAGGCCTCAAATTTAAATCCCTCTAAATCTCTCGTTACCGCTGTACTGTTGTAGCTGGGAAAGTTATTTAGTGCCCGTCAAAGCACATTTTTTGTTCTGGGTTGAAGTACAATTCCCAATTTAGCAATTTCATAATTTAGTGGTTCCTGCTATATCAGAGCTATTTGAAATCTATCCCAAAAAGGGTATATAATATTCAAGGTGCACATTGGGTCATTCAGAATAACTTCACACACACGCTTCTGTGCATTTCCAAGTCTAATTCTGTCACTAAATCCATACCGGTCACCCAGCGCCTAAATACTAGGCCTCAAATTTATATCCCGCTGAATTTGAATACAATACATTGGGCCAAATAATATATTTGTTGTTGTGGTGAACCATAACAATGAGAAAAACATCTAGTAAGGGACGCGGACGTGGACATGGTCGTGGTGGTGTTAGTGGACCCTCTGGTGCTGGGAGAGGACGTGGCCGTTCTGCCACATCCACACGTCCTAGTGTACCAACTACCTCAGGTCCCAGTAGCCGCCAGAATTTACAGCGATATATGGTGGGGCCCAATGCCGTTCTAAGGATGGTAAGGCCTGAGCAGGTACAGGCATTAGTCAATTGGGTGGCCGACAGTGGATCCAGCACGTTCACATTATCTCCCACCCAGTCTTCTGCAGAAAGCGCACAGATGGCGCCTGAAAACCAACCCCATCAGTCTGTCACATCACCCCCATGCATACCAGGGAAACTGTCTCAGCCTCAAGTTATGCAGCAGTCTCTTATGCTGTTTGAAGACTCCGCTGGCAGGGTTTCCCAAGGGCATCCACCTAGCCCTTCCCCAGCGGTGAAAGACATAGAATGCACTGACGCACAACCACTTATGTTTCCTGATGATGAGGACATGGGAATACCACCTCAGCATGTCTCTGATGATGACGAAACACAGGTGCCAACTGCTGCGTCTTTCTGCAGTGTGCAGACTGAACAGGAGGTCAGGGATCAAGACTGGGTGGAAGACGATGCAGGGGACGATGAGGTCCTAGACCCCACATGGAATGAAGGTCGTGCCACTGACTTTCACAGTTCGGAGGAAGAGGCAGTGGTGAGACCGAGCCAACAGCGTAGCAAAAGAGGGAGCAGTGGGCAAAAGCAGAACACCCGCCGCCAAGAGACTCCGCCTGCTACTGACCGCCGCCATCTGGGACCGAGCACCCCAAAGGCAGCTTCAAGGAGTTCCCTGGCATGGCACTTCTTCAAACAATGTGCTGACGACAAGACCCGAGTGGTTTGCACGCTGTGCCATCAGAGCCTGAAGCGAGGCATTAACGTTCTGAACCTGAGCACAACCTGCATGACCAGGCACCTGCATGCAAAGCATGAACTGCAGTGGAGTAAACACCTTAAAACCAAGGAAGTCACTCAGGCTCCCCCTGCTACCTCTTCTGCTGCTGCCGCCTCGGCCTATTCTGCTGCTGCCGCCTCGGCCTCTTCCTCCGCCTCTGGAGGAACGTTGGCACCTGCCGCCCAGCAAACAGGGGATGTACCACCAACACCACCACCACCACCTCCGTCACCAAGCGTCTCAACCATGTCACACGCCAGCGTTCAGCTCTCCATCTCACAAACATTTGATAGAAAGCGTAAATTCCCACCTAGCCACCCTCGATCCCTGGCCCTGAATGCCAGCATTTCTAAACTACTGGCCTATGAAATGCTGTCATTTAGGCTGGTGGACACAGACAGCTTCAAACAGCTCATGTCGCTTGCTGTCCCACAGTATGTTGTTCCCAGCCGGCACTACTTCTCCAAGAGAGCCGTGCCTTCCCTGCACAACCAAGTATCCGATAAAATCAAGTGTGCACTGCGCAACGCCATCTGTAGCAAGGTCCACCTAACCACAGATACGTGGACCAGTAAGCACGGCCAGGGACGCTATATCTCCCTAACTGCACACTGGGTAAATGTAGTGGCAGCTGGGCCCCAGGCGGAGAGCTGTTTGGCGCACGTCCTGCCGCCGCCAAGGATCGCAGGGCAACATTCTTTGCCTCCTGTTGCCACCTCCTCCTTCTCGGCTTCCTCCTCCTCTTCTTCCACCTGCTCATCCAGTCAGCCACACACCTTCACCACCAACTTCAGCACAGCCCGGGGTAAACGTCAGCAGGCCATTCTGAAACTCATATGTTTGGGGGACAGGCCCCACACCGCACAGGAGTTGTGGCGGGGTATTGAACAACAGACCGACGAGTGGTTGCTGCCGGTGAGCCTCAAGCCCGGCCTGGTGGTGTGTGATAATGGGCGAAATCTCGTTGCAGCTCTGGGACTAGCCAATTTGACGCACATCCCTTGCTTGGCGCATGTGCTGAATTTGGTGGTGCAGAAGTTCATTCACAACTACCCCGACATGTCAGAGCTGCTGCATAAAGTGCGGGCCGTCTGTTCGCGCTTCCGGCGTTCACATCCTGCCGCTGCTCGCCTGTCTGCGCTACAGCGTAACTTCGGCCTTCCCGCTCACCGCCTCATATGCGACGTGCCCACCAGGTGGAACTCCACCTTGCACATGCTGGACAGACTGTGCGAGCAGCAGCAGGCCATAGTGGAGTTTCAGCTGCAGCACGCACGGGTCAGTCGCACTACAGAACAGCACCACTTCACCACCAATGACTGGGCCTCCATGCGAGACCTGTGTGCCCTGTTGCGCTGTTTCGAGTACTCCACCAACATGGCCAGTGGCGATGACACCGTTATCAGCGTTACAATACCACTTCTATGTCTCCTTGAGAAAACACTTAGGGCGATGATGGAACAGGAGGTGGCCCAGGAGGAGGAGGAGGAGGATGAGGAAGAGGGGTCATTTTTAGCACTTTCAGGCCAGTCTCTTCGAAGTGACTCAGAGGGAGGTTTTTTGCAACAGCAGAGGCCAGGTACAAATGTGGCCAGCCAGGGCCCACTACTGGAGGACGAGGAGGACGAGGATGAGGAGGAGGTGGAGGAGGATGAGGATGAAGCATGGTCACAGCGGGGTGGCACCCAACGCAGCTCGGGTCCATCACTGGTGCGTGGCTGGGGGGAAAGGCAGGACGATGACGATACGCCTCCCACAGAGGACAGCTTGTCCTTACCCCTGGGCAGCCTGGCACACATGAGCGACTACATGCTGCAGTGCCTGCGCAACGACAGCAGAGTTGCCCACATTTTAACCTGTGCGGACTACTGGGTTGCCACCCTGCTGGATCCACGCTACAAAGACAATGTGCCCACCTTACTTCCTGCACTGGAGCGTGATAGGAAGATGCGCGAGTACAAGCGCACGTTGGTAGACGCGCTACTGAGAGCATTCCCAAATGTCACAGGGGAACAAGTGGAAGCCCAAGGCCAAGGCAGAGGAGGAGCAAGAGGTCGCCAAGGCAGCTGTGTCACGGCCAGCTCCTCTGAGGGCAGGGTTAGCATGGCAGAGATGTGGAAAACTTTTGTCAACACGCCACAGCTAACTGCACCACCACCTGATACGCAACGTGTTAGCAGGAGGCAACATTTCACTAACATGGTGGAACAGTACGTGTGCACACCCCTCCACGTACTGACTGATGGTTCGGCCCCATTCAACTTCTGGGTCTCTAAATTGTCCACGTGGCCAGAGCTAGCCTTTTATGCCTTGGAGGTGCTGGCCTGCCCGGCAGCCAGCGTTTTGTCTGAACGTGTATTCAGCACGGCAGGGGGCGTCATTACAGACAAACGCAGCCGCCTGTCTACAGCCAATGTGGACAAGCTGACGTTCATAAAAATGAACCAGGCATGGATCCCACAGGACCTGTCCGTCCCTTGTCCAGATTAGACATTAACTACCTCCCCATAACCATATATTATTGGACTCCAGGGCACTTCCTCATTCAATCCTATTTTTATTTTCATTTTACCATTATATTGCGATGCTACCCAAAGTTGAATGAACCTCTCCTCTGCCTGTGTGCTAGGCCTAAATATATGCCAATGGACTGTTGCAGTGGTGGCTGACATGAAGCCTGATTCTCTGCTATGACATGCAGACTAATTCTCTGCTGACATGAAGCCAGATTGTCTGTTACGGGACCTCTCTCCTCTGCCTGGGTGCTGGGCCTAAATTTATGACAATGGACTGTTGCAGTGGTGGCTGACGTGAAGCCTGATTCTCTGCTATGACATGCAGACTGATTCTCTGCTGACATGAAGCCAGATCGTCTGTTACGGGACCTCTCTGCTCTGCCTGTGTGCTAGGCCTAAATATATGCCAATGGACTGTTGCAGTGGTGGGTGACGTGAAGCCTCATTCTCTGCTATGACATGCAGACTGATTCTCTGCTGACATGAAGCCAGATTGTCTGTTACGGGACCTCTCTGCTCTGCCTGTGTGCTAGGCCTAAATATATGCCAATGGACTGTTGCAGTGGTGGGTGACGTGAAGCCTCATTCTCTGCTATGACATGCAGACTGATTCTCTGCTGTCATGAAGCCAGATTGTCTGTTACGGGACCTCTCTGCTCTGCCTGTGTGCTAGGCCTAAATATATGCCAATGGACTGTTGCAGTGGTGGGTGACGTGAAGCCTCATTCTCTGCTATGACATGCAGACTGATTCTCTGCTGACATGAAGCCAGATTGTCTGTTACGGGACCTCTCTGCTCTGCCTGTGTGCTAGGCCTAAATATATGCCAATGGACTGTTGCAGTGGTGGGTGACGTGAAGCCTCATTCTCTGCTATGACATGCAGACTGATTCTCTGCTGTACATGAAGCCAGATTCTCTGTTACGGGACCTCTCTGCTCTGCCTGTGTGTGCTAGGCCTAAATATATGCCAATGGACTGTTGCAGTGGTGGGTGACGTGAAGCCTCATTCTCTGCTATGACATGCAGACTGATTCTCTGCTGACATGAAGCCAGATTCTCTGTTACGGGACCTCTCTCCTCTGCCTGTGTGTGCTAGGCCTAAATATATGCCAATGGACTGTTGCAGTGGTGGCTGACGTGAAGCCTCATTCTCTGCTATGACATGCAGACTAATTCTCTGCTGACATGAAGACAGATTCTCTGTTACGGGACCTCTCTCCTCTGCCTGGGTGCCGGGGCCTAAATATCTGAGAATGGACTGTTCCAGTGGTGGGTGACGGGAAGCCAGATTCTCTGCTATGGAACCTCTCTCCAATTGATTTTGGTTAATTTTTATTTATTTAATTTTTATTTTAATTAATTTCCCTATCCACATTTGTTTGCAGGGGATTTACCTACATGTTGCTGCCTTTTGCAGCCCTCTAGCCCTTTCCTGGGCTGTTTTACAGCCGTTTTAGTGCCGAAAAGTTCGGGTCCCCATTGACTTCAATGGGGTTCGGGTTCGGGACGAAGTTCGGATCGGGTTCGGATCCCGAACCCGAACATTTCCGGGATGTTCGGCCGAACTTCTCGAACCCGAACATCCAGGTGTTCGCTCAACTCTACTCTTTACTGTAAGAGAAGTGAGACTATGGACTCTTTACTGTAAAAACAGTTCGACTATGGACTCTTTACGGTAAGAGCAGTGAGACTATGGACTCTATACTGTAAGAGCAGTGAGACTATGGACTCTATACTGTAAGAGCAGTGAGACTATGGACTCTATACTGTAAGAGCAGTGAGACTATGGACTCTTTACTGTAAGAGCAGTGAGACTTTGGACTCTTTACTGTAAGAGCGGTGAGACTGTGGACTCTTTACTGTAAGAGCAGTGAGACTATGGACTCTTTACTGTAAGAGCAGTGAGACTATGTACTGGTTACTGTAAGAGCAGTGAGACTATGGACTCTTTACTGTAAGAGCAGTGAGACTATGGAATCTTTACTGTAAGAGCAGTGAGACTATGGACTCTATACTGTAAGAGCAGTGAGACTATGGACTCTTTACTGTAAGAGCAGTGAGACTATGGACTCTTTACTGTAAGAGCAGTGAGACTATGGACTCTTTACGGTAAGAGCAGTGAGACTGTGGACTCTTTACGGTAAGAGCAGTGAGACTATTGGACTCTCTGCCTGAGGAGGTGGTGATGGTGAGTACAATAAAGGAATTCAGGAGGGGCCTGGATGTATTCCTGGAGTGTAATAATATTACAGGCTATAGCTACTAGAGAGGGGTCGTTGATCAAGGGAGTTATTCTGATGCCTGATTGGAGTCGGGAAGGAATTTTTTATTCCCCTAAAGTGAGGAAAATTGGCTTCTACCTCACAGGGTTTTTTTTGCCTTTCTCTGGATCAACTTGCAGGATGACAGGCCGAACTGGATGGACAAATGTCTTTTTTCGGCCTTATGTACTATGTTACTATGTTACTTAGCATTGGCTAGAACAGGAGCATGCGTCAACAGTGTCTACAGATGTTGGGAGGATTGACCTACGGTACCTCAGCCCTCACTGCAATGGCCTTTCTGTTTGTGGCCCTATTCAAAACAAAAGAAGGTTGCTGAGAAGATGGTGGTGTCCAGGGGCATAACTGCCATAGACGTAGATCATGCGATTGCTATGGGGCCCAGGGCAAGAGGGGGCCCAGCCTTAGTTGGGATTATCTCCTCTTCTACTGGAGAAGAAAACTTGGTCAGTACTCTACCATCTAAAGGAACAACTTTTAGCAAATGAGACTGGCTTAAGGGTCATTGAAAAGGGTTTAGGCTGAAACCCTCCTGTCCTGTGTAGGGGGCCCGGTTTGATATTTGCTATGGGGCCATTCTTTATGTACGCCACTGGTGGTGTTGTCATCTAGGTAAATTAGTAGGCATTTAAAATGAAGCTTTACCAGACACAGTTCTATCCGCTTCAGCTCCAGTTAGCATTTGTCATTGGAGCTAACATGTTGCGTCGGTAAACATTATTATATTGAATTACATATAAAGTATTACAGGAACATCAGATTTATCACACTCTCCACCTCCACTAACCATTTCTTGTTGAATTCTAGGCTCCAGACTAAAATGTCCACTTACATTCCACCCATACTGGCAATGAACATGCTGTTACCTGCCTTGAGTCATACCCAGGTGGCACTTCCTTCAGATAACATGGAGAGAAAGTGAGTTTAAAAGACGGATTTGGTTATCACTTGGCATCTGGTGTCTACTAGACTGGACAGCTCCTCTCCGTTAAACTCAGACACCACCATTGAGCTTGACATCTTTCTGGGTTAGCTTCCTGGGGCACCTTTTTAAACCGCCTTCTTTCAGCTCTTCCCCCATGTTCTCCAGAGATGCCAGTTGGACTTCCATGCTTTCATCGGCTTCTAACACCAGTATGCTTGCTTGGCCACTGGTTTCATCCCATCTTTCTTCTTCTTTAAAGTGATCACTTTATTCAGCACCTGATGTATAGTGAATTCAAGTTCTCATATGGGTTACTCCACAATGGTTATTTTCTGAGGCCTAATGCACACTAGTCCTGGAGCACAATGCCATGTTTGATAAAGGATATGGTTCCTTGTTCTTTGCTCATTGTAACATTTCCATCAATTCTTGTAGGCCAATTTGTAAGTTGCAGATGGACGGGCGACAAACAGACTTAGACCGGGTTAGATTAACTCATTCCTTACAGAAGAGGATGCGGTACACAGATATAAAGTGTGACAGGCTGTATGCAACTTGGATAGAAGAGTCTTTTCATGGCTCACAGTGGTGGTCAGGATAATATAATGCTTGATCAGTCTCTGCTCTCAGCGATCGTTCCTGACTGAGCTGAGGACGACTTCAGACCAGTATTGTGCTCCGCACCGCACACAACTGGTGCTTTTTTCTGAGGATGTCTGTCTCGGGGTGCAACATGTTGAGTTCTCCCACTAGTCTGATGGGGTCCTTTAATCGCCAGTTGCCAACAGATGCTCTGGTATGGGTCTGAGTCTAGCACTGAAAATCTGCACTAGGACCACAAGGCTGTACCATTTCCTCGTGTCCAATTTGGCTGCTCTGGCGCTCAAGCTTTGTCTCTGACTGATATAGAGGCCTGGACTCTGCACACATGTGCACACCCAGGTTCTCTGCCCACTTCCTGTCTGGGCTGAATCTCCTTCCTTGGTTGTCTCCTTCCCCTGGTGCCCTCTGCTGGAGTTAGATGTTATAGCAGCGTATGTGTGTGTTACAACCAGCAAATTGAGATTGTATGATTTTTGTAATTCTCACTTTGTCTCCTTGATCTTTTGCTCTGTTTCTTGACGTCTTGAGTCTTAACATAATGTATTAACTGTCTCTCTAAATCACACATCTGAGGACCCCCACATCTGAGGCTGCCCCAGTGGAGGCATGTTACTGCACCAACGGGTAACATATCTAGCCGCCATCACCCTGGTCCTTGTCCACACGTATATTAGGAAGCTGATTGGTTTCATTGAAGTCTGGAAGTGAAGGAGGGCCCCACAGATGTCCTTACACTGCCACCCTATTGGTGATAGGTTTCAGTGTCATATACAGATGTAGCAAGCATTAACTTGACACATTAAACTATTACAGTAAACTTTAATTTGACACACCAAAAACCACTGAAGGTTGGATGTTATGGACTCCTTTGGGGGAATTTTTTCTTTTTGTGTTTTATTCATTTATTATATATGTGTAACAGTTTTTCTTCTACAGCTTTCAGTTTTGCTGCTTCTGCAGACTATTTCTCTTTGCTTCACGCTGAATCTGTCAGAGAACCATTCTGTTGGCTTAATCTGTGGCCCTCATCTCCGGACTCCTGACAGCTCATAAATAGGGATGAGCGAACTCGAACTGTATAGTTCGGGTTCGTACCGAATTTTGGGGTGTCCGTGACACGGACCCGAACCCGGACATTTTCGTAAAAGTCCGGGTTCGGGTTCGGTGTTCGTCGCTTTCTTCGCGCTTTTGTGACGCTTTCTTGGCGCTTTTTGAAAGGCTGCAAAGCAGCCAATCAACAAGCGTCATACTACTTGCCCCAAGAGGCCATCACAGCCATGCCTACTATTGGCATGGCTGTGATTGGCCAGAGCACCATGTGACCCAGCCTCTATTTAAGCTGGAGTCACATAGCGCCGCCCGTCACTCTGCTCTGATTAGCGTAGGGAGAGGTTGCGGCTGCGACAGTAGGGCGAGATTAGGCAGATTAACTCCTCCAAAGGACTTGATTAACTGATCGATCTGCAGCTGTGGATCATTGAGCTGCTGATCCTCAATTGCTCACTGTTTTTAGGCTGCCCAGACCGTTTGTCAGTCACATTTTTCTGGGGTGATCGGCGGCCATTTTGTGTCTTGTGGTGCGCCAGCACAAGCTGCGACCAAGTGCATTTAACCCTCAATGGTGTGGTTGTTTTTTGGCTAAAGCCTACATCAGGGTGAAGCTGTCACACCAAGTGCATTTAACCAGCAATAGTCTGTTCATTTTTTGGCCATATACAAAATCAGGGGCAAGCTGCGCCTGTCACCAAGTGCATTTAACCCTCAATGGTGTGGTTGTTTTTTGGCTAAAGCCTACATCAGGGTGAAGCTGTCACACCAAGTGCATTTAACCAGCAATAGTCTGTTCATTTTTTGGCCATATCCCAGTCTAATTCTGTCACTAAATCCATACCGGTCACCCAGCGCCTAAATACTAGGCCTCAAATTTATATCCCGCTAAATCTGTCCTTAGTGCTGTAGCTGGGCGAGTTATTTAGTGTCCGTTCAAGCACATTTCTTGTTCTGGGTTGAAATACAATTCCCAATTTAGCAATTTCATAATTTAGTGGTTTCTGCTATATCAGAGCTATTTGAAATCTATCCCTAAAAGGGTATATAATATTCAAGGTGCACATTGGGTCATTCAGAATAACTTCACACACACCCGCTACTGTGTATTTCCAAATCTAATTCTGTCACTAAACCCATACCGGTGACCCAGCGCCTAAATACTAGGCCTCAAATTTATATCCCGCTAAATCTCTCGTTACCGCTGTCCTGTTGTGGCTGGGAAAGTTATTTAGTGTCCGTCAAAGCACATTTTTTGTTCTGGGTTGAAATACAATTCCCAATTTAGCAATTTCATAATTTAGTCGTTTCTGCTATATCAGAGCTATTTGAAATCTATCCCTAAAAGGGTAGATCATATTGAAGGTGCACATAGGGTCATTCAGAATAACTTCGCACACACCCGCTACTGTGCATTTCCAAGTCTAATTCTGTCACTAAATCCATACCGGTCACCCAGCGCCTAAATACTAGGCCTCAAATTTATATCCCGCTGAATTTGAATACAATACATTGGGCCAAATAATATATTTGTTGTTGTGGTGAACCATAACAATGAGAAAAACATCTAGTAAGGGACGCGGACGTGGACATGGTCGTGGTGGTGTTAGTGGACCCTCTGGTGCTGGGAGAGGACGTGGCCGTTCTGCCACATCCACACGTCCTAGTGTACCAACTACCTCAGGTCCCAGTAGCCGCCAGAATTTACAGCGATATATGGTGGGGCCCAATGCCGTTCTAAGGATGGTAAGGCCTGAGCAGGTACAGGCATTAGTCAATTGGGTGGCCGACAGTGGATCCAGCACGTTCACATTATCTCCCACCCAGTCTTCTGCAGAAAGCGCACAGATGGCGCCTGAAAACCAACCCCATCAGTCTGTCACATCACCCCCATGCATACCAGGGAAACTGTCTCAGCCTCAAGTTATGCAGCAGTCTCTTATGCTGTTTGAAGACTCCGCTGGCAGGGTTTCCCAAGGGCATCCACCTAGCCCTTCCCCAGCGGTGAAAGACATAGAATGCACTGACGCACAACCACTTATGTTTCCTGATGATGAGGACATGGGAATACCACCTCAGCATGTCTCTGATGATGACGAAACACAGGTGCCAACTGCTGCGTCTTTCTGCAGTGTGCAGACTGAACAGGAGGTCAGGGATCAAGACTGGGTGGAAGACGATGCAGGGGACGATGAGGTTCTAGACCCCACATGGAATGAAGGTCGTGCCACTGACTTTCACAGTTCGGAGGAAGAGGCAGTGGTGAGACCGAGCCAACAGCGTAGCAAAAGAGGGAGCAGTGGGCAAAAGCAGAACACCCGCCGCCAAGAGACTCCGCCTGCTACTGACCGCCGCCATCTGGGACCGAGCACCCCAAAGGCAGCTTCAAGGAGTTCCCTGGCATGGCACTTCTTCAAACAATGTGCTGACGACAAGACCCGAGTGGTTTGCACGCTGTGCCATCAGAGCCTGAAGCGAGGCATTAACGTTCTGAACCTGAGCACAACCTGCATGACCAGGCACCTGCATGCAAAGCATGAACTGCAGTGGAGTAAACACCTTAAAACCAAGGAAGTCACTCAGGCTCCCCCTGCTACCTCTTCTGCTGCTGCCGCCTCGGCCTATTCTGCTGCTGCCGCCTCGGCCTCTTCCTCCGCCTCTGGAGGAACGTTGGCACCTGCCGCCCAGCAAACAGGGGATGTACCACCAACACCACCACCACCACCTCCGTCACCAAGCGTCTCAACCATGTCACACGCCAGCGTTCAGCTCTCCATCTCACAAACATTTGATAGAAAGCGTAAATTCCCACCTAGCCACCCTCGATCCCTGGCCCTGAATGCCAGCATTTCTAAACTACTGGCCTATGAAATGCTGTCATTTAGGCTGGTGGACACAGACAGCTTCAAACAGCTCATGTCGCTTGCTGTCCCACAGTATGTTGTTCCCAGCCGGCACTACTTCTCCAAAAGAGCCGTGCCTTCCCTGCACAACCAAGTATCCGATAAAATCAAGTGTGCACTGCGCAACGCCATCTGTGGCAAGGTCCACCTAACCACAGATACGTGGACCAGTAAGCACGGCCAGGGACGCTATATCTCCCTAACTGCACACTGGGTAAATGTAGTGGCGGCTGGGCCCCAGGCGGAGAGCTGTTTGGCGCACGTCCTTCCGCCGCCAAGGATCGCAGGGCAACATTCTTTGCCTCCTGTTGCCACCTCCTCCTTCTCGGCTTCCTCCTCCTCTTCTTCCACCTGCTCATCCAGTCAGCCACACACCTTCACCACCAACTTCAGCACAGCCCGGGGTAAACGTCAGCAGGCCATTCTGAAACTCATATGTTTGGGGGACAGGCCCCACACCGCACAGGAGTTGTGGCGGGGTATAGAACAACAGACCGACGAGTGGTTGCTGCCGGTGAGCCTCAAGCCCGGCCTGGTGGTGTGTGATAATGGGCGAAATCTCGTTGCAGCTCTGGGACTAGCCAATTTGACGCACATCCCTTGCTTGGCGCATGTGCTGAATTTGGTGGTGCAGAAGTTCATTCACAACTACCCCGACATGTCAGAGCTGCTGCATAAAGTGCGGGCCGTCTGTTCGCGCTTCCGGCGTTCACATCCTGCTGCTGCTCGCCTGTCTGCGCTACAGCGTAACTTCGGCCTTCCCGCTCACCGCCTCATATGCGACGTGCCCACCAGGTGGAACTCCACCTTGCACATGCTGGACAGACTGTGCGAGCAGCAGCAGGCCATAGTGGAGTTTCAGCTGCAGCACGCACGGGTCAGTCGCACTACAGAACAGCACCACTTCACCACCAATGACTGGGCCTCCATGCGAGACCTGTGTGCCCTGTTGCGCTGTTTCGAGTACTCCACCAACATGGCCAGTGGCGATGACACCGTTATCAGCGTTACAATACCACTTCTATGTCTCCTTGAGAAAACACTTAGGGCGATGATGGAAGAGGAGGTGGCCCAGGAGGAGGAGGAGGAGGAGGAAGAGGGGTCATTTTTAGCACTTTCAGGCCAGTCTCTTCGAAGTGACTCAGAGGGAGGTTTTTGGCAACAGCAGAGGCCAGGTACAAATGTGGCCAGCCAGGGCCCACTACTGGAGGACGAGGAGGACGAGGATGAGGAGGAGGTGGAGGAGGATGAGGATGAAGCATGGTCACAGCGGGGTGGCACCCAACGCAGCTCGGGTCCATCACTGGTGCGTGGCTGGGGGGAAAGGCAGGACGATGACGATACGCCTCCCACAGAGGACAGCTTGTCCTTACCCCTGGGCAGCCTGGCACACATGAGCGACTACATGCTGCAGTGCCTGCGCAACGACAGCAGAGTTGCCCACATTTTAACCTGTGCGGACTACTGGGTTGCCACCCTGCTGGATCCACGCTACAAAGACAATGTGCCCACCTTACTTCCTGCACTGGAGCGTGATAGGAAGATGCGCGAGTACAAGCGCACGTTGGTAGACGCGCTACTGAGAGCATTCCCAAATGTCACAGGGGAACAAGTGGAAGCCCAAGGCCAAGGCAGAGGAGGAGCAAGAGGTCGCCAAGGCAGCTGTGTCACGGCCAGCTCCTCTGAGGGCAGGGTTAGCATGGCAGAGATGTGGAAAACTTTTGTCAACACGCCACAGCTAACTGCACCACCACCTGATACGCAACGTGTTAGCAGGAGGCAACATTTCACTAACATGGTGGAACAGTACGTGTGCACACCCCTCCACGTACTGACTGATGGTTCGGCCCCATTCAACTTCTGGGTCTCTAAATTGTCCACGTGGCCAGAGCTAGCCTTTTATGCCTTGGAGGTGCTGGCCTGCCCGGCGGCCAGCGTTTTGTCTGAACGTGTATTCAGCACGGCAGGGGGCGTCATTACAGACAAACGCAGCCGCCTGTCTACAGCCAATGTGGACAAGCTGACGTTCATAAAAATGAACCAGGCATGGATCCCACAGGACCTGTCCGTCCCTTGTCCAGATTAGACATTAACTACCTCCCCATAACCATATATTATTGGACTCCAGGGCACTTCCTCATTCAATCCTATTTTTATTTTCATTTTACCATTATATTGCGAGGCTACCCAAAGTTGAATGAACCTCTCCTCTGCCTGTGTGCTAGGCCTAAATATATGCCAATGGACTGTTGCAGTGGTGGGTGACGTGAAGCCTCATTCTCTGCTATGACATGCAGACTAATTCTCTGCTGACATGAAGACAGATTCTCTGTTACGGGACCTCCCTCCTCTGCCTGGGTGCTGGGCCTAAATATATGCCAATGGACTGTTGCAGTGGTGGGTGACGTGAAGCCTCATTCTCTGCTATGACATGCAGACTGATTCTCTGCTGACATGAAGCCAGATTGTCTGTTACGGGACCTCTCTGCTCTGCCTGTGTGCTAGGCCTAAATATATGCCAATGGACTGTTGCAGTGGTGGGTGACGTGAAGCCTGATTCTCTGCTATGACATGCAGACTAATTCTCTGCTGACATGAAGACAGATTCTCTGTTACGGGACCTCTCTCCTCTGCCTGGGTGCTGGGCCTAAATATATGCCAATGGACTGTTGCAGTGGTGGGTGACGTGAAGCCTCATTCTCTGCTATGACATGCAGACTGATTCTCTGCTGTCATGAAGCCAGATTGTCTGTTACGGGACCTCTCTGCTCTGCCTGTGTGCTAGGCCTAAATATATGCCAATGGACTGTTGCAGTGGTGGGTGACGTGAAGCCTGATTCTCTGCTATGACATGCAGACTAATTCTCTGCTGACATGAAGACAGATTCTCTGTTACGGGACCTCTCTCCTCTGCCTGTGTGTGTGTGCTGGGCCTAAATATATGCCAATGGACTGTTGCAGTGGTGGGTGACGTGAAGCCTGATTCTCTGCTATGACATGCAGACTAATTCTCTGCTGACATGAAGCCAGATTGTCTGTTACGGGACCTCTCTCCTCTGCCTGGGTGCTGGGCCTAAATTTATGACAATGGACTGTTGCAGTGGTGGCTGACGTGAAGCCTGATTCTCTGCTATGACATGCAGACTGATTCTCTGCTGACATGAAGCCAGATTGTCTGTTACGGGACCTCTCTGCTCTGCCTGTGTGCTAGGCCTAAATATATGCCAATGGACTGTTGCAGTGGTGGCTGACGTGAAGCCTCATTCTCTGCTATGACATGCAGACTGATTCTCTGCTGACATGAAGCCAGATTGTCTGTTACGGGACCTCTCTGCTCTGCCTGTGTGCTAGGCCTAAATATATGCCAATGGACTGTTGCAGTGGTGGGTGACGTGAAGCCTCATTCTCTGCTATGACATGCAGACTGATTCTCTGCTGACATGAAGACAGATTCTCTGTTACGGGACCTCCCTCCTCTGCCTGGGTGCTGGGCCTAAATATATGCCAATGGACTGTTGCAGTGGTGGCTGACATAAAGCCTGATTCTCTGCTATGACATGCAGACTAATTCTCTGCTGACATGAAGCCAGATTGTCTGTTACGGGACCTCTCTCCTCTGCCTGGGTGCTGGGCCTAAATTTATGACAATGGACTGTTGCAGTGGTGGCTGACGTGAAGCCTGATTCTCTGCTATGACATGCAGACTGATTCTCTGCTGACATGAAGCCAGATTGTCTGTTACGGGACCTCTCTGCTCTGCCTGTGTGCTAGGCCTAAATATATGCCAATGGACTGTTGCAGTGGTGGCTGACGTGAAGCCTCATTCTCTGCTATGACATGCAGACTGATTCTCTGCTGACATGAAGCCAGATTCTCTGTTACGGGACCTCTCTCCTCTGCCTGTGTGTGTGCTGGGCCTAAATATATGCCAATGGACTGTTGCAGTGGTGGCTGACGTGAAGCCTGATTCTCTGCTATGACATGCAGACTGATTCTCTGCTGACATGAAGCCAGATTGTCTGTTACGGGACCTCTCTCCTCTGCCTGTGTGTGTGCTGGGCCTAAATATATGCCAATGGACTGTTGCAGTGGTGGCTGACGTGAAGCCTCATTCTCTGCTATGACATGCAGACTAATTCTCTGCTGACATGAAGACAGATTCTCTGTTACGGGACCTCTCTCCTCTGCCTGGGTGCCGGGGCCTAAATATCTGAGAATGGACTGTTCCAGTGGTGGGTGACGGGAAGCCAGATTCTCTGCTATGGAACCTCTCTCCAATTGATTTTGGTTAATTTTTATTTATTTAATTTTTATTTTAATTCATTTCCCTATCCACATTTGTTTGCAGGGGATTTACCTACATGTTGCTGCCTTTTGCAGCCCTCTAGCTCTTTCCTGGGCTGTTTTACAGCCTTTTTAGTGCCGAAAAGTTCGGGTCCCCATTGACTTCAATGGGGTTCGGGTTCGGGACGAAGTTCGGATCGGGTTCGGATCCCGAACCCGAACATTTCCGGGATGTTCGGCCGAACTTCTCGAACCCGAACATCCAGGTGTTCGCTCAACTCTACTCATAAACACTCATTATAGCTCAATTCTGAGCTGTTAGGAAAGCAGAGGGCTACAGATCCAGCTGACCGAGCAACTCCCTGACAGATTCGGTGTAAGGCAGAGAGCAATAGTCTGCAGAGGCAGAGAAACTAAAACCTGTAGAAGAAAAACTGTTCAAAACTTTTAACAAAGGCCATTTGAAAAAAAAAATTTTTTTAGCCCAAATAAGTTAAATGCAATAATAAAAAAATGCCCCTCAAAGGTGTCCATAGCCTGTAAGTCATGATTTGCTGCAACTGCATATTTAACAAGTCAACGTTTGCTACATCTGTACATCAATCTTTATAGTATACCCATGTACAACATGTAGGTAGGAAGTCTTCTGGTGTCTGTCTGATGGTAAAACACATCCGACTCACCACCCAAAAGAAAACATTTCCACTGTCCAGTGGCCATGTACTTACTCTGCAGTTGTCTACTGGAGAGTCTTGACCATCACAACCTCATTTATGTATAGGCTGTATATATTCAGGCTTCAGAGCTGTACTTCAGAGCAGAGAAGCAACCTGGCTCCATGTCATAGTATCTCACTTGTCTTATTCCACCAGGAGACATGAACTCATCACAAGCCTCTGGCTCGATCCCTCCTGAGTTTCTTCTAGTAGGTCTCTCATGGCTTGAGGGCAAGAAGCTTCCTGCATCTCTATTGTTCCTGTTGATGTACTTGGTGGTCATCTTCAGTAACTGTACCATTATGGCACTCGTCAAGACAGATAAGAAGCTCCAGAAACCAATGCATATATTCATATCTCTGCTGGCTCTAGTAGACCTCAGTGTATCCACCTCAGTCATTCCAAAAGTCTTGACTATTCTGTGGTTTGATTCCAACACAATCACCAGTGCTGGATGTCTGACTCAGATCTACGTCCTTTACAGTATGTTGAGTCTCCAGTCTTCTCTCTTTGCTCTCATGTCCTTTGACCGTTATGTGGCTATCTGTCACCCACTCAGGCATTCTACCATAATGAGCCGATCCTTCATGATTATATCTGTGGCCTTCATTGTGTCACGTACTTCAGTCTTCATAATTCCTTTGCCGGTGATAACAGCCAGACTGACTTTCTGTAAAGTAAACATTATTTACCACTCATATTGTGAATATGTTGAACTTTTAAAGCTTTCCTGTGGAGACCTGCAGTCGTGTTTCATCCACATGGCCATCCTTATCTGCATCTTCCCAGGCGGAGACAACAGCCTCATGATTTTCTCTTATGTGCAGATTTTGAGGGTTGTTTACATGTTGAAGTCTCCCCAAGCTCGGTGGAAGTCCCTCAGCACTTGTACTTCCCATGCCATTCTGCTGTCGTTATTTTACATGTCGTCATGTTTGCCTCTTTATCTCTTTCTTTTTTATCCTAATTCTCCCCTTTATGTCAAGACAATCACTGCGACCATTAGCTTTCTTCTGCTGCCCATGATAAACCCAATCGTTTATGGAGCAAGATCTAAAGAAATTCAGGATGGACTGAGAAGGGTTTACTGGAGAACACTGCTGTCTTGAGGTGGAAGAGATGGAGACTAATAAAAACTGAGTTGGAATATACAGTGTGACAAACTCCCCTCTTTTGAGGTTGCCACGAGTGCTCGGAGAGGACTACTTGCCAGCCTCTTACAATGTGATTACGCTCCCATGTTGTATGCACCGGTTTTATGCAATAAAAAATTTTGAATAAAAATGAAGCCCGATTTTTCCAAATACCACACCCATCAATACCTTATTTTGATTTTCTTCCAAAGATCCATAAAACACTGATTAATCCCCCGGGTCGTCCGATTATATCGGGGATCGATTCGCTTACTTCAAATCTGTCTGCGTATATCGATACCATCCTACCGAAATATGTTGTTCATCTTCCATCTTACCTTAGGTACTCCAGCCATTTAATCACTCTTTTACATGAAGTTATCTGGAAACCATGGACGTTACAGCCCTATATAGTAATATTATTCACACACTAGGCATCCAAGCGGTAGAAACTTTCCTTTTGGAAGATTTCTTTCTTCCATCTACCCAGAGGACTTTTATCCTTGACTCAATTGAGTTTATATTAAATCATAACTATTTTAAATATAGAGACTAATTCTTCCTGCAAAAATGCGGCACAGCGATGGGGACGAAATTCGCCCCCGCATATGCAAACTTATTCATGGGGGCATTTGAGAAAAGTATAGGCTTACAGGATACTAAGAATATCATATTTTACAGACGTTTTATAGATGATATTATCTTTATATGGCAGGGTGACCGCGAGTCTTTAGATAATTATATCTCAGGTCTGAACTCCAACAGGTGGAACCTTACATTTACGACCCATGTAGACCAGGAATCGGCCATCTTTCTGGACTTAGAAATATATAGTAGAGCCAATCACATAATGACGAAAACACACTTTAAAAGTGTTGATTCTAATAGTTTTTTAGACTTTAAGAGTAGTCATTATAAGCAATGGAAAAGAAATATCCCTTACGGCCAGATGAAAAGGGTCAGGAGAAACTGCTCAGATGAATCGGCCCTTAAAGAGGACCTTTCACTCGTATACAAACTAAAAACTAACTCTATCTGTGGGCAGAGCGGCGCCCAGGGGTCCCCCTGCACTTACTAGTATGCCTGGGCGCCGCTCCGTTCGCCCGGTATATGCTCCGGTGTCTCAGCTCCGTCTGTTGTACTGGACTGATTTTTTGTAGGAGGTGTGTCCCTTGCTGCAGTGCTGGCCTATCGCAGCACACAGCTCATAGACTGGCTATGAGCTGTGCGCTGCGATTGGCCAGTGCTGCAGCAAGGGACACGCCTCCTACAAAAAAATCAGTCCAGTACAACAGACGGAGCTGAGACATCGGAGCCTATACCGGGCGAACGGAGCGGCGCCCAGGCATACTAGTAAGTGCAGAGGGACCCCTGGGCGCCGCTCTGCCCACAGATAGAGTTAGTTTTTAGTTTGTATACGAGTGAAAGGTCCTCTTTAAAGAGCAGCTTCTGGTTCTACAAAATAGATTCCGACAGAAAGGTTACCCATCAGGCCTCATTCAGGATTCCCTGAATAGAGTTCTGAAGGAGAACCAGAAGGATTGTCTACAACCAAAGAAGAAAAAAGAGAGCTCGAGACCCCCAGGACCTAACTTCATCACGAGATATAACTCAAGTTTTAATAATATTAGAATGATTATGAAAAAACACTGGCCGATTATATGTAAAGATCCTATTATAGGCAAAGATCTGCCGAGTCACCCAACCATCACATACCGCCGAGCACGCACCTTGAAGAGCCTCCTGGCACCATCTTGCCCAAAAAATTCTGAGTCTAATCATGGAGTCCACACAACCAACATTGACCTACCACAAAGCAAAGACAAAATTGGATCATACAAGTGCGGCTCCAAGCGATGCAAATGTTGTGACACAATTCAAGATGATATAGATGAAACAAAGATTAATAATAGTGGAGAAGTAATCAAACTCAAGTATTCAATGAATTGTGGCACAAGAAATGTGATCGATATGTTGGAGTGCCCCTGTGGCCTCCAATATATTGGCCGCTCCACACAAACCCTCAGAGAGAGACTTAATCAGCACCGCTCAAATATTAACCGAGGGTATTTAAAACATAGTGTCTCCAAACACTTTTCCATTAAACACAACAATGATCCCAGTAAGTTGCTACTGACACCAATAGATTGGATTCCCTATTCATACGCCCAATTATGTAAGAAAGAAATGTTCTGGATCTTTCGTTTTAATACTCTAGCTCCCTTTGGACTTAATGAGTCCCTTGAGCACTGTAATTACTGAACTCATCATATCCTCCCCACTGTCCACTTCAGTGAGGCAGACGATAGATGAGGGCTCTAAACCACACTAAGAGACATTAATTAGGAATCCGCAAAGGCAAGTCTGTGTATATATATATAAAAAAACATGGGATATTTTTACCTTTTATATTAACCTATGAAGCTTCCTCTTAACATATCAATGCATCTTCGAGTTTTAAATGTATATCAATGTCTTTGCTAATAGACTTGCTATATTTCTATATATTTTTATATATATATATTTTTTTTTTTTTACATATCTACATTTTTTTAAAAATATATTTATATATTTATATACTAATATTTATATTTATTATTATATTAGTTTTACTGTATTCTCTATTTTTTTTATATAGATGCTTGGGGCATGCTATTTAAATATGCCCCAAGGCAACTTACCAATTGGTAGTTTATACACTTCTTGTTGTGATTGTTAAGGGACTAGGCATATCATTCAAAGTCTCTTCACTGTATAATATTTAATTTCAGTTATCTGTCCCCTTATGTTTTAATATGTAGTGCAGGATTCAAGTCCATGGGATTATATATTTATCCCCTTCCTGCATGCAGCGGTGCGCTCCTGTTTGGAGCGCATCACTTAGTTAAAGAAGCATAGCTACTCCCCTCTGCAGGAAGCCGATGTTGTGCGCTCCAGGCTGGAACGCATCATATATCCAAAGGATCGTGGCCGCTCCCCCCGACAGGAAACCAGAGCGGTGCGTTCCAGCTTGGAGCGCATCAGGTGACAGTCGGCCACACAGGAAGTAGATTCACTGCGGTGCGCTCCAGGCTGGAGAGCACCAATGAAGAGCATATTACCCAGCAGGCAAGCTGTAGTTGCGTTCCACAGTGGGCCCTCGCATTATAATCAGAGGGTGTAGACCTCTGGCTGCAATATAGTTTTTTATGGCAAAACGTTATGTTACTACTAAATACAAAAAAATATAGCCATTGAATCCCTGCAATATAACAATATTCAGTTAGAGTTCCCCACCAACTCACTTCCTGTTCCGGCCCTGGAGGTCATGTGACCAGGAAGTTACTGCCCACAATGAGATGCCACATGGAACCAACCAAACGAATGATATGCATCCTCCCTATTTAACCGTGAGTCTTTTCAGTGTTATGTTATGCTTATATTTGTGCTCTTGATAAAGGGGACTTAGTTGTAATCCCCGAAACGCGTCGAGCTTTTTATTGGAATAAAACAAGCATCCTTGGTTGAAGCCCTCAAATTTTCTTCCATCACGAGGACGGGGTGTGTATCCATCTTACAGGCGACCTCGGCGAGGGAGGTAAGGAGGACAGGTGTCTTAAGTTTATCCTGTTCATCCTCCTCCCTGGTGAAGTAAGTCCTTTGACTCAACTTATTTCTTATTTTAATATTATTCCACTATGGTTATGGCATACATTTCTATATAGCTCTGACATAACAGCAATAGACCCGCCATTTGAGCGGTTGTAGCCAATCTGTATATTGTTTTATATACATATATTTCTTTACTGCCACCCTTGTAACACCGGTCACATGTAACTGGCGCCCCACTATACTGTTATGTGTTTTCTTGCATATGGTACACTGCTAGTGTCCCTGTGCTGTGTTTCTTTCTAAGTGGGTAGCTGCCTCGCACTGTGGCCAGTCCATCACAAGCTGGTAATCTGACGCCAATTTCGAGTTCTCCTCTGGAGCTTTACCCCTCCTATTCTTCTTTCCCTGTCCCATTTCCCCTTTCCACACATCCACTCCAATTTTTTTCTTTTATCTTCTACGTTTATGCAATAAAGACATAGTTATATAAGTTCATGTATTTTTCTGTCTTTTGGAATTGTATTGTATGTTATGTGAGGGCACCCAGATAGCTAATTTTAGTGTATTCGTGTATTCTGAGTGCCATTCACCTAATAATATGCACTGAGACTTGAGCTATCTGAGGATATGTTAAATGTCTGTGTTTACTGTAAGGGTTGCGACATTGTATGTTTAAATGGTGATTTCTGTCCTGTTGTCTCCACATGTGTATTGGCGATTTCCCTTTGTCCTGAGAGATAATTGAATTGCTCCTCGGGTGTCTCCAGGGCAGAGAGGAGGAAACCATGATGCATTGTGGGGATGTATTATGTCTGTGTGTCCTAAATTGCTGCATATCTGTCCTGTGTCACAGTCTTCTTTCTGGTCCCCTAGGGGCGTGTCCACCAGATAGGGACCTGCATAAATACGGGCGGGTAGCCCTCAATAAAGAGTTCCTGTTTTACCCTTTGTGGCGAAACCAACCTCGCCACAATGTTTTGGAGGGGGCTGTTTAACGGCCTCTTGCCTCAGGATTATGGCCCATACTAACTTTTAAACCCCTGAACCTATTCAAGTGAATTTTGGATAGGTTTGTCCCCAAGTTATACTGTTTAAATTGATGTAAGTTATATGTATGGACAATGTAAA
Organism: Bufo gargarizans; assembly: GCF_014858855.1. NCBI lineage: Eukaryota > Metazoa > Chordata > Amphibia > Anura > Bufonidae > Bufo > Bufo gargarizans. The sequence goes on along the minus strand of NC_058082.1, from coordinate 13,994,873 downwards.
CTCACAAAGTTGTAACAATTTATAATAAGTGTAACTTGTCAGCTTGGGAGTAGAGTTGAGCGAACACCTGGATGTTCGGGTTCGAGAAGTTCGGCCGAACATCCCGGAAATGTTCGGGTTCGGGATCCGAACCCGATCCGAACTTCGTCCCGAACCCGAACCCCATTGAAGTCAATGGGGACCCGAACTTTTCGGCACTAAAACGGCTGTAAAACAGCCCAGGAAAGGGCTAGAGGGCTGCAAAAGGCAGCAACATGTAGGTAAATCCCCTGCAAACAAATGTGGATAGGGAAATTAATTAAAATAAAAATTAAATAAATAAAAATTAACCAAAATCAATTGGAGAGAGGTTCCATAGCAGAGAATCTGGCTTCCCGTCACCCACCACTGGAACAGTCCATTCTCAGATATTTAGGCCCCGGCACCCAGGCAGAGGAGAGAGGTCCCGTAACAGACAATCTGGCTTCATGTCAGCAGAGAATCAGTCTTCATGTCATAGCAGAGAATCAGGCTTCACGTCACCCACCACTGTAAGAGTCCATTTTCATAAATTTAGGCCCAGCACCCAGGCAGAGGAGAGAGGTCCCGTAACAGAGGATCTGGCTTCATGTCAGCAGAGAATCAGTCTGCATGTCATAGCAGAGAATCAGGCTTCACGTCAGCCACCACTGCAACAGTCCATTGTCATAAATTTAGGCCCAGCACCCAGGCAGAGGAGAGAGGTCCCGTAACAGAGGATCTGGCTTCATGTCAGCAGAGAATCAGTCTGCATGTCATAGCAGAGAATCAGGCTTCACGTCAGCCACCACTGCAACAGTCCATTGTCATAAATTTAGGCCCAGCACCCAGGCAGAGGAGAGAGGTCCCGTAACAGACAATCTGGCTTCATGTCAGCAGAGAATTAGTCTGCATGTCATAGCAGAGAATGAGGCTTCACGTCAGCCACCACTGCAACAGTCCATTGGCATATATTTAGGCCTAGCACACAGGCAGAGGAGAGAGGTCCCGTAACAGACAATCTGGCTTCATGTCAGCAGAGAATCAGTCTGCATGTCATAGCAGAGAATGAGGCTTCACGTCACCCACCACTGCAACAGTCCATTGGCATATATTTAGGCCTAGCACACAGGCAGAGCAGAGAGGTCCCGTAACAGACAATCTGGCTTCATGACAGCAGAGAATCAGTCTGCATGTCATAGCAGAGAATGAGGCTTCACGTCACCCACCACTGCAACAGTCCATTGGCATATATTTAGGCCTAGCACACAGGCAGAGCAGAGAGGTCCCGTAACAGACAATCTGGCTTCATGTCAGCAGAGAATCAGTCTGCATGTCATAGCAGAGAATGAGGCTTCACGTCACCCACCACTGCAACAGTCCATTGGCATATATTTAGGCCTAGCACACAGGCAGAGCAGAGAGGTCCCGTAACAGACAATCTGGCTTCATGTCAGCAGAGAATCAGTCTGCATGTCATAGCAGAGAATGAGGCTTCACGTCACCCACCACTGCAACAGTCCATTGGCATATATTTAGGCCTAGCACACAGGCAGAGCAGAGAGGTCCCGTAACAGACAATCTGGCTTCATGACAGCAGAGAATCAGTCTGCATGTCATAGCAGAGAATGAGGCTTCACGTCACCCACCACTGCAACAGTCCATTGGCATATATTTAGGCCTAGCACACAGGCAGAGCAGAGAGGTCCCGTAACAGACAATCTGTCTTCATGTCAGCAGAGAATCAGTCTGCATGTCATAGCAGAGAATGAGGCTTCACGTCACCCACCACTGCAACAGTCCATTGGCATATATTTAGGCCTAGCACACAGGCAGAGCAGAGAGGTCCCGTAACAGACAATCTGGCTTCATGTCAGCAGAGAATCAGTCTGCATGTCATAGCAGAGAATGAGGCTTCACGTCACCCACCACTGCAACAGTCCATTGGCATATATTTAGGCCTAGCACACAGGCAGAGCAGAGAGGTCCCGTAACAGACAATCTGGCTTCATGACAGCAGAGAATCAGTCTGCATGTCATAGCAGAGAATGAGGCTTCACGTCACCCACCACTGCAACAGTCCATTGGCATATATTTAGGCCTAGCACACAGGCAGAGCAGAGAGGTCCCGTAACAGACAATCTGGCTTCATGTCAGCAGAGAATCAGTCTGCATGTCATAGCAGAGAATGAGGCTTCACGTCACCCACCACTGCAACAGTCCATTGGCATATATTTAGGCCTAGCACACAGGCAGAGCAGAGAGGTCCCGTAACAGACGATCTGGCTTCATGTCAGCAGAGAATCAGTCTGCATGTCATAGCAGAGAATGAGGCTTCACGTCACCCACCACTGCAACAGTCCATTGGCATATATTTAGGCCTAGCACACAGGCAGAGCAGAGAGGTCCCGTAACAGACAATCTGGCTTCATGACAGCAGAGAATCAGTCTGCATGTCATAGCAGAGAATGAGGCTTCACGTCACCCACCATGTCCGACCATGTCCACGACCATGTCCACGTCCGCGTCCCTTACTAGATGTTTTTCTCATTGTTATGTTCACCACAACAACAAATATATTATTTAGCCCAATGTATTGTATTCAAATTCAGCGGGATATAAATTTGAGGCCTAGTATTTAGGCGCTGGGTGACAGGTATGGGTTTAGTGACAGAATTAGACTTAGAAATACACAGTAGCGTGTGTGTGACGTTATTCTGAATGACCCAATGTGCACCTTGAATATTATATACCCTTTTAGGGATAGATTTCAAATAGCTCTGATATAGCAGAAACCACTAAATTATGAAATTGCTAAATTGGGAATTGTATTTCAACCCAGAACAAAAAATGTGCTTTGACGGACACTAAATAACTTTCCCAGCCACAACAGGACAGCGGTAACGAGAGATTTAGCGGGATATAAATTTGAGGCCTAGTATTTAGGCGCTGGGTGACCGGTATGGATTTAGTGACAGAATTAGACTGGGATATGGCCAAAAAATAACCACACTATTGCTGGTTAAATGCACTTGGTGACGGGCGCAGCTTGCCCCTGATTTAGTATATGGCCAAAAAATGAACAGACTATTGCTGGTTAAATGCACTTGGTGTCACAGCTTGACGCACCACACTACTGAGGGTTAAATGCACTTGGTGACGGGCGCAGCTTGCCCCTGATGTAGTATATGGCCAAAAAATGAACAGACTATTGCTGGTTAAATGCACTTGGTGTGACAGCTTCACCCTGATGTAGGCTTTAGCCAAAAAACAACCACACCATTGAGGGTTAAATGCACTTGGTGACAGGCGCAGCTTGCCCCTGATTTAGTATATGGCCAAAAAAATGAACAGACTATTGCTGGTTAAATGCACTTGGTGTGACAGCTTCACCCTGATGTAGGCTTTAGCCAAAAAACAACCACACCATTGAGGGTTAAATGCACTTGGTCGCAGCTTGGATGCACTTGGTCGCAGCACCGCACAAGACACAAAATGGCCGCCGATCACCCCAGAAAAAAGTGACTGACAAACGGTCTGGGCAGCCTAAAAACAGTGAGTGAGCATTTGAATTTCAGCAGCTCAATGATGCACAGCTGCAGATCGATCGATTAATCAAGTGAAGTCCTTTGGAGGAGTTAATCTGCCTAATCTCGCCCTACTGTCGCATCCGCAACCTCTCCCTACGCTAATCAGAGCAGAGTGACGGGCGGCGCTATGTGACTCCAGCTTAAATAGAGGCTGGGTCACATGGTGCTCTGGCCAATCACAGCCATGCCAATAGTAGGCATGGCTGTGACGGCCTCTTGGGGCAAGTAGTATGACGCTTGTTGATTGGCTGCTTTGCAGCCTTTCAAAAAGCGCCAAGAAAGCGTCACAAAAGCGCCAAGAAAGCGACGAACACCGAACCCGAACCCAGACTTTTACGAAAATGTCCGGGTTCGGGTCCGTGTCACGGACACCCCAAAATTCGGTACGAACCCGAACTATACAGTTCGAGTTCGCTCATCCCTACTTGGGAGGAATATGCTGGGTGGGGTTCTATTGTCCCATTGTCCCATTGTGTGTTTGAATAGTGATGTCTGTCCTGTTGTCTCCACGTGTGTATTGGCGATCTCCCCTTTGTCATGAGAGATAATTGGATTGCCCTCGATTGTCTCCCAGGCAGAGAGGAGGAAACCATGATGCATTGTGGGGATATGTTGTATCTGTCCTGTGTTGCAGTCTCCCTTCTGGTCCTCTGGGGGCGTGAATGATTGGTTGCTGTATTTACATTGTGTGTGTTGTGAATTACTTATTGGTTGGATTTCAAAACCCTGTGGGCGGTACTATGTTTGTTTTTTATGAATAAAAGAGGCTGTACTTGAAGTACAGTCAGACCACTGCTTGACCCTCAACACGGAGCCTTGTCTCGTTATTGGGGGGATTCCCTGTATGCTGTTGGAGACTGATTGCCAGGAGTGTAAGCTGACTGTACGCTTTTCCTGTTCGTCTGCCAGCAGCTATTCGCGAGGTTCCAGTTTGGAGTGCTATTTTGCATCCAGTTCGGGAGGTTGGTGTTCTGCAGTAGCTGTGCCTGTCTCTCAGAAAGGGGCATATCGCCTAAACGGATTTTAACCCCTTGTCTGCTGAAACGGTCCGTTACATTGGTGGCAAGCGGCGGGATCGTTCCTACAGCCAGAAGGACAGCTACAGGAGACACCATTTCTTTGGATTTTACAACTTAAGGGCAACACATGTCTCAGTACAGCGACCCTAAAAGCACCAGGATGGAATCAGCAGTGGAGTACAGATACTCTGTTGAGGAATTTGACCGTATGATGTGGTTGCGGCTGAACTTCTTCGGACCCAATCCAGCTGAGAAATACGTGAAGTTCGTGAGGAGTCTAGTGTTCAAGACCCTACTATACCGGGCAAAAGGTGACGGTCAGCTGCCACGTTGGGTGGACCTCCATCGGAAGTTACAGTTGCGGGACAGTGGGAGCCCAGTCTCCATTCCCCAGTGGCAGGCTGAGTTACAGGGGGCAGAGGTAGTTGTTCCTGCCCCCCAGCAGCAGAGTGATATGCCGGGAAGGCAGTGTGAAATGCAGGGAGAGGAGAGCAACGTCCTCCCTCCCCAGCGGCAGGCTGAGTTACAGGGGGCAGAGGTAGTTGTTCCTGCCCCCCAGCAGCAGCATGATTTTTTGGGAATTGGGAGCCCAGTCTCCATTCCCCAGCGGCAGGCGGAGTTACAGGGGGCAGAGACAGTCGGTCCTGTCCCCCAGCGGCAGAGTGTATTAGAGGGAATAGAGAGCCCAGTCTCCTTTCCCCAGCAGCAGGACACTGTATTGGGAGCGGAGGCGGTCGGTCGCCCTCCCCAGCGGCTGGAAGTATGTATGGGAGAGGAGCTCGTTACCCCCTCTCCCCAGCGGCAGCTTAACGCACCAGGGGGAGACAGTAAGCCCCACAACAGTGCAGATGGGGCCGTGGTCTCTGCACTTACAGCACAGGGGGTAGGGACAGTCGGTCCTGCCCCCCAGCAACAGGGCTGTTTAGCCAAAGGGGAGACAGTCGGTTTCTCCCTCTAACAACCAGACTCCAACCAGGCTTCTTCCATGGTAACGTTGGCACCAGGGCAGAGTCCCGCTGATCCCTGCCCACAAAGCAACCTCCACTCCAAGCCAGGGAGCAACTCAGAGACCGGGAGTACCAGCTACCAATATAACCTTGGTGGATTCACTGGACAGAGACAGGCTGCTAAATTCAACAGGTCCAGTATTTGGTTGTGGGTGGGCTGCCAGACTAACTCAGGTACCGACCGGCGTGAGGTCAGGTATCTGGTTAGTCTTCCCTGGGGGGAGGGAGATGTGTGGTGAAACCAACCTCGCCATGGTGTTTTGGAGGGGGCTGTTTGAAGGCCTCTTGCCTCAGGATTATGGCCCATACTAACTTTTAAACCCCTGAACCTATTCAAGTGAATTTTGGATAGGTTTGTCCCCAAGTTATACTGTTTAAATTTATGTAAGTTATATGTATAGACAATGTAAACTCACAAAGTTGTAACAATTTATAATAAGTGTAACTTGTCAGCTTGGGAGGAATATGCTGGGTGTGGTTCTATTGCCGCATTGTCCCATTGTGTGTTTGAATGGTGATGTCTGTCCTGTTGTCTCCACGTGTGTATTGGCGATCTCCCCTTTGTCCTGAGAGATAATTGGATTGCCCTCGGTTGTCTCCCAGGCAGAGAGGAGGAAACCATGATGCATTGTGGGGATATGTTGTATCTGTCCTGTGTCGCAGTCTCCCTTCTGGTCCTCTGGGGGCATGAACGATTGGTTGCTGTATTTACATTGTGTGTGTTGTGAATTACTTATTGGTTGGATTTCAAAACCCTGTGGGCAGTACTATGTTTGTTTATTATGACTAAAATAGGCTGTATCTGAAGTACAGTCAGAGCACTGCTTGACCCTCAACATGGAGCCTTGTATCGTTATTGGGGGGATTCCCTGTATGCTGTTGGAGACTGATTGCCAGGAGTGTAAGCTGACTGTACGCTTTTCCTGTTCGTCTGCCAGCATCTATTCGCGAGGTTCCAGTTTGGAGTGCTATTTTGCATCCAGTTCGGGAGGTTGGTGTTCTGCAGTAGCTGTGCCTGTCTCTCAGAAAGGGGCATATCGCCTAAACAGATTTTAACCCCTTGTCTGCTGAAACGGTCCGTTACACCCTTTATCATGTTGAGGCTGGTGTTTGGGTAACTGATCGACACTGGGGGATTGCTATACGCTGGAGATTTTCTATACTCCCCTGGCATAACTACTAGCTCTTGTAAGAGCTGTTCCTGCTCTCTGGATGTAGGAGAGGTTCACCCACTGGAGCCTGGAGCCTTGTCGTAGGTCCAGGGTGGGTAGGAGACGGTGAGACCTCAACTACGCTTCAGCGGTTCGTGGGCTCTTCAGCGTTTACGGTGTCAAGTGGAGTGCTTGGAGTCCTCGGGAAGCACTAGGAGCATAATTCTACGGAGGTACCCAGTCGGGATGCCAGGAGATCTGTTACATTGGTGGCAAGCAGTGGGATGGCGTCCTAGTGCGAGGAGAAGCAGCTCAGAGACACCGGTAACATGTGGAGTTACAAATTGAGGGCAACGCTAGCACTCGTGCAGCGCCCCTGGGAGCAGAGGTATCCAGCGACTTGGAGCAGACAAGTATGGAAGGCTCTGAAGATGACTGGCTGGCCGAGGTGAGGCAGCGAATGGCCCAGTATGGAGATAATGTGTTCATGGATATATACCAGGCCATCTGGAACCAGGTCACAGCCAAGCGACTCGCAAGGATGGAACGAGAATTCCGACTGGCGAAAGAGAGAGAAATTGCCCAGCAGAAGGAGTGCTACAGCAGCCGAGCAGAGGCTGCATCCAAGGAGGTTAGCAGTCTGCCCCTGAGGCGGCCAGAGGAACCCGAAGTAGGGGTCCTCATAGACTGGTCCTGTGAGGAACCACAACAGGCAGGTGGAGACGGGACCGAGGGCTCTCCACCGGGATGCTGGGCAGCTGGCCCAGACCCTCAGCAGCAGCCGGAGTTGCCAGGTGTGGACGCAGGTGGTCCTTACTCGCAAATGTTGAGGGACCTCACAGACTGGTCCTGGGAGGACCCACAGATGGCAGATGGAGATGGGACCGAGGTCTCTCTACCGGCCCTACAGGGATGCTGGTCCGCCTGCCCAGATCTCCAACGGCAGTGCATATCACAGGTAGAGGAGACAACCGGTCTCTCTCCCCAACAGCAACCTGAGTTCCAGGGGGAGGAGATGCTGGGTCCCTCTGCCCTACAGCAACCAGAGTCCTGGGGAGGAGAGGCAACCGGCCTCACCTTCCAACAGCAGCCAGAGATACCGGGAAAAGGGGAACACAAACCCCTCTACACGGGTGCAGCTGAGACCGCGGGCTCGGGGCCAGTCCTACAGTGATGCTGGATGGTCGGTCCAGATCCCCAGCCATCTCCGCAGGGATACCAGGAGGGGGAGGTAAGCGAGCCCTCCCCTTCCCAGCTTTTTTCCAACCGAGTTCTGGGGGCAGGGGATGAGCCTGCGATCCCCACTGATCCCTTCCCAGCGGAAGAGCGGGTATCCGGGCAGAGCGCCGCTAGCCTCTGCTCCACCGACCCCCTTGTTACAGGACTGGCTTATACCCCCCTCGCCCCAGCAGAAGTGCTGGCATTAGTGCAGAACACTGCTGGCCGCTGTTCCCCAAGTAGCCCCAGCGGTTTGCCTAGCTGCACCAGGGAGACTGAGGATGCGGAACTGTTTCACCACAACCTGGGACCTACAGACCAGCACTGTCCCTGGTGGGTGAGCTACCCTGTTAACTATTTACCGTGGGTGGGCAACTCTGCTAATGTTTCTTTGTGGGGGAGCTTCCCGACTAATCTAGGTACTGACCGACAGGAGGTCAGATACCTGTTTAGTCTTAACCCCAAAGGGAAGATATGTGACAAACTCCCCTCTTTTGAGGTTGCCATGAGTGCTTGGAGAGGACTAATTGCCAGCCTCTAACCATGTGATTACGGTCCCATGTTGTATGCACCGGTTTTATGCAATAGCGGCATAGTTATATAAGTTCATGTATTTTTCTGTCTTTGGAATTTTATTGTATGTTATGTGAGGGTACCCAGATAGCTAATTTTAGTGTATTCGTGTGGTCTGAGTGCCATTCACCTAATAATATGCACTCAGACTTGAGCTATCTGGGGATATGTTAAATGTCTGTGTTTACTGTAAGGGTTGTGACATTGTATGTTTAAATGGTGATTTCTGTTCTGTTGTCCCCACATGTGTATTGGCGATTTCCCTTTGTCCTGAGAGATAATTGAATTGCTCCTCGGGTGACTCCAGGGCAGAGAGGAGGAAACCATGATGCATTGTGGGGATGTATTGTGTCTGTGTATCCTGAATTGCTGCATAATTGTCCTGTGTCACAGTCTCCCTTCTGGTCCCCTAGAGGCGTGTCCACCAGATGGGGACCTGCATAAATACGGGCGGGTAGCCCTCAATAAAGAGTTCCTGTTTTACCCTTTACCATGTTGAGGCTGGTGTTTGGGTAACTGATCGACACTGGGGGATTGCTATACGCTGAAGATTTGCTATACTCTCCTGGCATAACTACTAGCTCTTGTAAGAGCTGTTCCTGCTCTCTGGATGTAGGAGAGGTTCACCCACTGGAGCCTGGAGCCTTGTCGTAGGTCCAGGGTGGGTAGGAGACGATGAGACCTCAACTATGCTTCGGCGGTTCGTGGGGTCTGCAGCGCTTACGGTGTCAAGTGGAGTGCTTGGAGTCCTCGGAAAGCACTAGGAGCATCTATCAATGGAGGTACTCGGTCGGGGTGCCAGGAGTTCCATTACATACAGAATATTTTGTGTCCTACGCCCAGCATCCCCCTTTATACGCTGTCCCACCCAATCCTCTTGTTCCATGTTCCAATCATTATACCATGACTGTGGAAGACCAATCTGTACCAAGGCATGAGTAGAGTTTTAAAAGGTCATCTTGACCAGCCCAGTTGTGTCTATCTGTAGCATGCATGTCAATAACACTTTGCTTTTTCAGGGGGTTGTCCACATTTAGCTCAGTTAAAGTCCACAGTTCACACCAGGGTTGCACAGGCCCACCAGAATACAAGAAGATCCTCCTGTGAGCTCAGGCTCTAGTTCTATGGTGGGCCTCAATGGCCCAGGAGAAAAAAAAAACATCTGTCTGCCTTTGGAGCCAATCACTTGCCTGTAGGGTCTATTTATTTGATTCAAACCAGTTAAACGTTATTGATAGTATAGGGTTTGGGCCTTTAGAATAGTTTCCTCTGGTGGGCACACGAATCCCCAGCCCATAGTTTCCTTATAACAGCCTCAGGATCTTCCTCAATCTCCGAGTGACCCCACTGAATGTACTGAACAGTTCCAGGACTCCTCTCACTCGCTTATAAACACTCACACGGTGGTAACTCGGGCTCCACTCCTCCTCTGGCCTCTCACAGCCCACTGGTCTGCTCCTATGTGGCTGTCTATGTCCAGACCTCCACTCAGTCTCTCGACAGGTCTCACACATTCACTCCAGAGAAGCCAAACACTTGGTTTTTTGGCTGCAACTCAACCTCACCTATAGACTCTGTTCCTCCAGTGGATTGTTCGCCGATACTTTCTGTTTTATATTTCCCCACAGATAAAAATCTCATGTTGACAAGTCTGGGGACCGTGGTGGCCATAACCCATTGTCACAGTTCGCTCCTCCATAAACAGTTCATGAACCCATGCAGTGAGGTGCAGCATGTTCCCCATCTTGTTGGACATTGTGGTGATAGTTGGTTGTAAAGCTGTTCACAGACATCCAGGTAAATGGCGATATTCACAGTTAATTTGAGGGGAAAAAATTCTGGTCATGAAGTGGTGTTTTGTGAGTCAAATGGGGATTTTCTGTGGACACGGACCCCGTATTCTGGGAATTTATGTGACCTGATAAATTAAACCAAGCTTCGTCCTTCATGAAGTCTAGCAATGGGTCCAAATGTCTGTCAGCAATCAGAGTCAGCAACCACGTCCAGTAATTTCCATGTTTCGCTTTGTCGGACTCTTTTAGTTCCTGCACACCCGTTTTCGGTACGGTCTCAGGTTCAGAGATTTCTGCGCTCGCTGACACATCATTCCTGATACACCACCTTGTTTAGACAGTCTTCCAGTTGATTTTTGAAGGCTACTTGCTCCACTGCTGAACTTCATGCACAACCTCAGCCATCCTGATTGATGGAGGACTCGGTCTCTTCATATTTGATGCCGAACCAGACTCTGAATACAAAGTTTAGCTGGTGGTTTGGCTCCTGGCTACTAGTCGGCCAAGGTTTCTTGTGTTTCCTAAATGGATCTGCTCCACACATAGCCTCAACCATTTCTATATAATAATAGCAAAGACAGGTGCACTCTGCGGTCTAACTACGTTAAAATTGAGAGATTAGCCAACATATCCTACTGTGGAGGACATGTCTTAGCCTGAGCACCGCGCCAAGGTTTCTCAAGTAGCTCGGGTCCTAACATGCTGGAGGTAACTGGTGAGTTGTCTCTGAGTCGGACCTCACACTTCTGTAATTCGCCCACTGGCCCCTGGTATTGCTTATAAGGCTCAGGTAGGTGAGTGTTAGGACCCGAGCTACTCGAGAAACCTTGGCGCGGTGCTCGGGCTCAGACATGTCCTCCACAGTAGGATATGTTGGCTAATCTCTCAATTTTAACACCAGTTTAAGGGTTTAGTAAGACCGCAGAGTGCACTTGTCTATGCTATTATTATATTGTTATATTGGTTATCACATCTACATAATTGCTATCTTGTGTAGGATGTTTATTGTGGTACTTGTGGTCCGCTGTGGGCATCCTCCATTGTATGCATTTTTGCTGGGGATCGCTATTAGCAACGGGCCACAAGTGCAGGATTTGCTCCCCTGTATATACACTCACCTAAAGAATTATTAGGAACACCATACTAATACGGTGTTGGACCCCCTTTTGCCTTCAGAACTGCCTTAATTCTACGTGGCATTGATTCCACAAGGTGCTGATAGCATTCTTTAGAAATGTTGGCCCATATTGATAGGATAGCATCTTGCAGTTAATGGAGATTTGAGGGATGCACATCCAGGGCACGAAGCTCCCGTTCCACCACATCCCAAAGATGCTCTATTGGGTTGAGATCTGGTGACTGTGGGGCCATTTTAGGGCGGTGAACTCATTGTCATGTTCAAGAAACCAATTTGAAATGATTTGAGCTTTGTGACATGGTGCATTATCCTGCTGGAAGTAGCCATCAGAGGATGGGTACATGGTGGTCATGAAGGGATGGACATGGTCAGAAACAATGCTCAGGTAGCCCGTGGCATTTAAACGATGGCCAATTGGCACTAAGGGGCCTAAAGTGTGCCCAGAAAACATCCCCCACACCATTACACCACCACCACCAGCCTGCACAGTGGTAACAAGGCATGATGGAGACATGTTCTCATTCTGTTTACGCCAAATTCGGACTCTACCATTTGAATGTCTCAACAGAAATCGAGACTCATCAGACCAGGCAACATTTTTCCAGTCTTCAACAGTCCAATTTTGGTGAGCTCGTGCAAATTGTAGCCTCTTTTTCCTATTTGTAGTGGAGATGAGTGGTACCCGGTGGGGTCTTCTGCTGTTGTAGCCCATCCGCCTCAAGGTTGTGCGTGTTGTGGCTTCACAAATGCTTTGCTGCAGACCTCGGTTGTAACGAGTGGTTATTTCAGCCAACGTTGCTCTTCTATCAGCTTGAATCAGTCGCCCATTCTCCTCTGACCTCGAGCATCAACAAGGCATCTTCGCCCACAGGACTGCCGCATACTGGAGGTTTTCCCTTTTCACACCATTCTTTGTAAACCCTAGAAATGGTTGTGCGTGAAAATCCCAGTAACTGAGCAGATTGTGAAATACTCAGACCGGCCCGTCTGGCACCAACAACCATGCCACGCTCAAAATTGCCTAAATCACCTTTCTTTCCCATTCTGACATTCAGTTTGGAGTTCAGGAGATTGTCTTGACCAGGACCACAACCCTACATGCATCGAAGCAACTGCCATGTGATTGGTTGACTAGATAATCACATTAATGAGACATAGAACAGGTGTTCCTGATAATTCTTTAGGTGAGTGTATAGTACAACCGCATATGAGTTTGAGCACTTATGGCTGTTTAATACCACACCATTTTCTTCAGCCTCCACCATTACTAGTCGCTGTTCCAGGGAGAACATCATCTTTCTGACACAATTGGCCACTTTTAGCAAACTGAATAGTCAATCAGTCTTAGTTGTCCATAGCAGCCAATCAGAGCTCAGGTTTCCGTTCCAACAGAACGTGTGTACAGTAATACTATGTGTGTGTGTACAGTAATACTATGTGTGTGCAGTAACACTATATGTGTGCAGTAATACTATGTGTGTGTGCAGTGATACTGTGTGTGTGCAGTAATACTATGTGTGTGTGCAGTAATACTATGTGTGTGTGCAGTAACACTATATGTGTGCAGTAATACTATGTGCGTGTGCAGTGATACTGTGTGTGTGCAGTAATACTATGTGTGTGTGCAGTAATACTATGTGTGTGCAGTAATATTATGTGTGTGCAGTAATATTATGTGTGTGCAGTAACACTATATGTGTGCAGTAATACTTTGTGTGTGCAGTAATACTATGTGTGTGCAGTAATACTATGTGTGTGTGCAGTAATACTATGTGTGTGTGCAGTAATACTATGTGTGTGTGTGCAGTAATACTGTGAGTGTGCAGTAATACTATGTGTGTGCAGTAACACTATATGTGTGCAGTAATACTATGTGTGTGTGCAGTAATACTATGTGTGTGCAGTAACACTATATGTGTGCAGTAATACTATGTGCGTGTGCAGTGATACTGTGTGTGTGCAGTAATACTATGTGTGTGTGTGCAGTAATACTATGTGTGTGCAGTAATACTATGTGTGTGCAGTAACACTATATGTGTGCAGTAATACTATGTGTGTGTGCAGTAATACTATGTGTGTGTGTGCAGTAATACTATGTGTGTGTGCGCAGTAATACTATGTGTGTGTGCAGTAATACTATGTGTGTGTGTGCAGTAATACTATGTGTGTGTGCAGTAATACTATGTGTGTGTGTGCAGTAATACTGTGAGTGTGCAGTAATACTATGTGTGTGCAGTAACACTATATGTGTGCAGTAATACTATGTGTGTGTGCAGTAATACTATGTGTGTGCAGTAACACTATATGTGTGCAGTAATACTATGTGCGTGTGCAGTGATACTGTGTGTGTGCAGTAATACTATGTGTGTGTGTGCAGTAATACTATGTGTGTGCAGTAACACTATATGTGTGCAGTAATACTATGTGTGTGTGCAGTGATACTGTGTGTGTGCAGTAATACTATGTGTGTGTGCAGTAATACTATGTGTGTGCAGTAATACTATGTGTGTGCAGTAACACTATATGTGTGCAGTAATACTATGTGTGTGCAGTAACACTATATGTGTGCAGTAATACTATGTGTGTGTGCAGTGATACTGTGTGTGTGCAGTAATACTATGTATGTGTGCAGTAATAATATGTGTGTGCAGTAACACTATATGTGTGCAGTAATACTATGTGCGTGTGCAGTGATACTGTGTGTGTGCAGTAATACTATGTGTGTGTGCAGTAATACTATGTGTGTGCAGTAACACTATATGTGTGCAGTAATACTATGTGTGTGTGCAGTGATACTGTGTGTGTGCAGTAATACTATGTGTGTGTGCAGTAATACTATGTGTGTGCAGTAACACTATATGTGTGCAGTAATACTATGTGTGTGCAGTAACACTATATGTGTGCAGTAATACTATGTGCGTGTGCAGTGATACTGTGTGTGTGCAGTAATACTATGTGTGTGTGTGTGTGCAGTAATACTATGTATGTGTGCAGTAATACTATGTGTGTGTGTGTGTGCAGTAATACTATGTGTGTGTGTGCAGTAATACTATGTGTGTGTGTGCAGTAATACTGTGAGTGTGCAGTAATACTATGTGTTGTGTGTGCAGTAATACTATGTGTGTGCAGTAACACTATATATGTGCAGTAATACTATGTGCGTGTGCAGTAATACTATGTGTGTGTGCAGTAATACTGTGAGTGTGAAGTAATACTATGTGTGTGCAGTAATATTATGTGTGTGTGCGCAGTAATACTGTGTGTGTGTGTGTGTGCAGTAATATTGTGTGTGTGTGCAGTAATACTGTGTGTGTGCAGTAACACTATGTGTGTGTGCAGTAATACTGTGTGTGTGCAGTACTACTGTGTGTGTGCAGTAATACTATGTGTGTGTGCGGTAATACTGTGTGTGTGCAGTACTATATGTGTGTGTGCAGTACTACAATGTGTGTGTGCAGTAATACTGTGTGTGTGCAGTAATACTATGTGTGTATGCAGTAATACTATGTGTGTGTGCAGTACTACTGTGTGTGTGCAGTAATACTGTGTGTGTGCAGTACTACTATGTGTGTGTGCAGTAATACTGTGTGTGTAGTAATACTCAGTGTGTGCAGTAATACTGTGTGTGTGTAGTAATACTCAGTGTGTGCAGTAATACTGTGAGTGTATGCAGTAATACTGTGAGTGTGCAGTAATACTGTGTGTGTGCAGTAATACTGTGTGTGTGCAGTAATACTCAGTGTGTGCAGTAATACTGTGAGTGTATGCAGTAATACTGTGAGTGTGCAGTAATACTGTGTGTGTGCAGTAATACTGTGTGTGTGCAGTAATACTCAGTGTGTGCAGTAATACTGTGTGTATGCAGTAATACTGTGAGTGTGCAGTAATACTGTGTGTGTCAGTAATTGTGTGTGTGCAGTAATACTCATGTGTGCAGTAATACTGTGTGTATGCTAATACTGTGTGTGGTGTGCAGTATACTCAGTGTGTGCAGTAATACTGTGTTATGCAGTAATCTGTGTGTGTGTGCAAATACTCATGTGT